>NC_091929.1:52631006-52931006 GCF_041260155.1 Ptychodera flava | reverse complement strand
GTGAGCAAAGAAACGGCAGAAGAAGAAGAAGAGGAAGTCAGTAGAACTTGAGCAATAACAATAGGGTCCCAGCCGGTCGGCTTGGGCCCCTAAGAAGAAAGTTGAATTCCTACGAAACCAATAGGGGCCCAGCCGGTAGGCTTGGGCCCCTAATTAAAGCTGCAAGCAGCGTTGTAGGGGCCGAGCAGTCGCATAGTTGATGAGACACATGATGCGTCACCATGAGATCTGCTATAATACCAAAGATGAAGGTGTTTGCACTAATTGTTGCCTCTTGTTTAGGTACATACATGTATTTGAGGTCAAAGGGTATAGCACTGTTGGTTACTGAGTAATGGACAAATATGTATATTTGAGGTTAAATGTCATCGAGGTCACATGACATTTTGTCCAAAAAATTGTATCCCATAGTTATCCCTATATACCAAAAATCAGACCTCTAGCTCTATTGGCTTGCCCAAAATTAGATATGTGCATTTTAAATGAGGCATGACATATGGTATGGTACCATTAGGTCTCCCATCATACCAAATATGAGGGGTGTAGCTCTTGTGGTTACAGAGTTATTGACAGATACGTATATTTGCGGTCAAGGGTCGTGTGACATTTTGTGAAAAAAATTGTTTTCAATAGTTATCAATATATACCAAAAATCTGACCTCCAGCACTGTTGGCATGCCAGAATTAGATATGTGCATAATCAATGAGGCATAGAAACATGCTAGGGTCATAGGTCAAGTTCATCCTCAAAATATTGATTTGCAGTTTGATCCCCTGTTGGTCATTGTTCAGTAGTCACTAGCCCCCGCCCCCCAGGACTCTTACATAGGCCAGAATAAGCATTGGTATAGCTTAGCTGCAGAGGTATAGGGTAGGTCAAAGGTTATTGAAAAATCAGAAAAATAATACTTTAAGGTAAAGGGCGACGAATTCGGACGCGCACACGCTTTAGAACGTTTCTGCGCAGATTTAACTCCAGCCTGCCGCAAATGGGTTATTTTGTTGCGCATGTATTTAACATCACCTGTCATTGGTAAATTGCGCTTTTACCTAATTTTTTGACCCAGTGTCTTAGACATACATGTGACCTATAACCTTGTCATATTTTGACCCCCTAGGAAGCTGGTTTTTATTCAATATGAGCGAAAAATTAAGATTTTCTCTCCATTTATATGGCGCAAATTACCCATTCACCTGGAGATATTGTAAAAAGTAGCGTGGTGACACCCTTTTATTAAAAGTGTAAACTAAATGGTATTATGTCAGGAGTTTATTCGCCAAGTTTTGTCAAATTGACACCATTCAAAGCAACAGAAGAAAGTTCGAAAATTATGAAGTGATGTAATTTCGATATCATCATTTTGTAATCGATAATTATGTTAAAATTTCTTCACAAACATCATGAAAACTGTACATTCGATAGATATGGATCTTAAGTCTTGGTATTTATTATAATTAACTCATTTGCGAAGCGTTTTATAAATGCTTTCTTTGTTTAAGTGAATTATATCATTTTTATTTATTTCTAACGACGCCATTTTGACGTCCGCTTCCATGAAAACGAGCGTGGTGACCCCATTTTTTATTTCATTTTTGCACTTGCACAACTTCCAAGGATATTTGTGCAAAGTTTCAAGAAAATGACACCACAATTTAATTTTGACGTAATTCGTAGTACTTCACCTTAAAAATCTTCTTCTCAAAAACTGCCTGGTCAATTTCCTTGAAATTTAATATATAGCATCTATTTATTATTGTCTATAAAGTTTGCGAAAAGATTTTGGATCGGTCAAATTTTATGGAAATGGGACAATAAAAAACATTTTCATTTCAAAATTGTAGCCAGGTCACATGACTAATTAAATATTCAAGACTAACATGCACTACCTCTCATTGACCTTAAACATTGTACCAAGTTTCAAAAAATTTCATTGAGCAGTTTCTGAGATTAGGACGGACAAAAAAACGGCAGAAGAAGAAGAAGAAGAAGAAGAAAGTAGAATTTGAGCAATACCAATAGGGGCCATCGCCCATGAGGGCGCTCGGCCCCTAAATAGTAGAACTCGAGCAATAACAGTAGGGGCCTAGCCGGTCGGCTTGGGCCCTAAGAAGAATATTGAACTCCAGTAAAACAAATAGTGGCCCCAAGCCGCAAGGCTTGGGCCCTAAAAATTGAGACATGATTCTTGAAGTTGGCCGGCAATGTTAGCCGTAAGTTGCGAACAGCCTCCGTTGTGTTCCCGGCGTTACACGGGCTAACCGGCATGTGAGCATTTTTTCTGTTGTCTGTGATTTAATATAGTGAATAAGTAACCATATCAAAATTAGACTACAGTGTATCAAAATTGGACCACATACATATCTCACATGGATATACTAGGCTTATATTAGATAAAAGATAGAAACAGTTAACCACTGGCTAAGTACAAAGCAGGGATCAAGGTGCGGGCCCGGGTATGGGGTGAGCGAATCCTTGTTCCCAGGAATGCCAGCGCTTACAAACAGGCGAAGTTGGTCAGTTTTTGTTTTATTGTTATGTCCCATTAGCCGAAATGTTCTGCACCTGTGAATGCCAGACCCCTGTCCATAACAACGGAGAAAACATCAGTTTTGCCGTCATTGAAGTCAATTGAATTGGACCATTGATACATGTCATACCGTCGTACCGATCGACACGATCGCAAGCGTAGCACTCGTCGCTGACGTGTAATGCATACCATACAATGTCAGCTTAGAGAGTACGGACATAAGCGAGCACGTTCATGTATGGATGTGGTTTGACGGACTGTGGGGCCTAAAATACTAGACATTATCGTGTGTTGCAACGCATTTCTTTCATTTTCGACCAAAATTGGTGACTGTGGTATTTTACAACATAACATGCACTTTAATAGTTTGCTAGTAACCGTTTCAACTCACATCGTTTGGTGTGGACGTTCTCAACTACCAAAAATCCAGTCTTTGTGGACTGGCAAGGTGGAAGTGTAGATAATACTTAGAAGAGCCAATTGTAGATTTGGGATAAAGAGGAGATAATTTGTTTGCGTTCCTGCCAGCCTTATCCGAAACATTCTTTGTAGTTTTATCGCCCTCGTTCACGCTGAATATTCATAGACGTGGGCACTATCCAGTTCTCAGGGCCTAAACCGGATAGTGACCACGTCAAAATTTGTATGGCCAAAAGCTGGAATGCAGGGTGTAAATTTCAAGCAAATCAATTATATAAAGTGGTGCGAAGCGATGAATGATTTTAAAGGCAGTTAAAAAAATAAATTTGATGCGAGCATCAACCGGCGGCCAGTGCAAATCAGTAAGAACAAGTGTGATGTGATTGAGTTCCGAGTCCGGGAGACATGACGAGCCGCAGCATTTTGAAGTGATTGTAGGCGGTCCAGCTGAGTCTTTCTAACACCATACAGGAGACTATTGCAATAATCAAGCTGAGACGTAATGAATGCATGAACCATCGTTGTATGTTTGTCCAATAATGAGTGGATCTTGCCAAATCTAGATAATGGGTAGAAACCTTTCCTGCAGATATGACTAATACAATCAGAAGCAGAACCGTCATGGCTGAGCATTACAGCAAGATTGCGAACTGCAGTGGAGTACGGGGCAATATCAAACTCTTGTATCCTAAGGCTGGAAATTTTCACCGCATCTGATCTCAGGCGTGAGGAAAACTGAATCATTCTTGTCTTATTTTCGTTGAGAATCAACATATTGGATCTCATCCACCTGCGAATTTCATCTACGTATAGCTCAAGAGAAACTTGAGCTTCATCGGGTCTATTGCATACAACAAATCTGCGAGTCACCCGCATACAACATATAGTTGAAGTCATGCTTGACAATGATGTTTTCAAGTGGCGCTGTATACAGTGTAAAGAGAAATGGTCCAAAAGCCAAACCTAAAGGGACGCCATATGTCATATTTGTACTGGTGATGTAAATGAGCCTATATTTAAACGCTAATTACGATTGTTGATATAAAATCCGAACCATGGTAAAGCTTTGCCAGTGATGCCAAAACGGAATTGAAGGAGTATATCATGGTCAACTGTATCGAAGGCAGCAGACGAGTCAAACATGACAAGGAAATCATCCTTCTTTTCGTCGAGAGCAAGCATGATGGTATTATGCATATGCAGAAGGGCAGTCTCTGTGCTGTGGTGAGCGCGATACGAACTTTGGAACTTGGTTAACAGTGAGTGGTAGAGCCAGGTGAATGTGCAATTGCAAAGCAACAACCCGCTCAAGCAATTTCGATAGAAATGGCAAATTTGACACAGGTCGGTAGTTTTTCAGACTGTTTGGATCAAGGTCAGGGTTTTTCAACAATGGCTGAATGACGCACGTTTAAAATGACTGGGAACGACACAGTAACATAGTCATTCAATTTAGTTTTTTTCAGATTTTATCAAGTTGTAATAGCTTGAAACTATACGGCCTGTTGATTTACTATTGCTAATGTGCTTTATCCCCACTTTGAGAATGATTTGCTGTAGTTGTTATAATGATCTGCAAATTCGATGTCAATATTACCAATGGTAGCACCAGATATCGGGTAAACAGCAGCTCGTTGGTTGGATATCGATATCAGAAATAGTAAAAAAATCACCTCATGATTAGGGTGTCTTATTCGATGGGACGGTTGCTCAATTCATTGCTACGTTAATGGTGTATAAGGCCGCGTTCCAAAAAATGGTGAAGGGGGGGGGCTGGAGGAATCAAGGGGGGAATTCGAAATTTCTGGGGGTAGTAGAGGGGGGGGGGACTTTGAAATTTTCCATAAGGTGTAGGGGGGATCTGAAAATATTTTGGTACCAAATTCCTTTTACTTTTCCAGGTTCCACAGTTTGGTAAGAAATTCATTGAAAAATGAATAAAATTATTATGTCAGCCCATTGCTACGGCTACTTGCACAAAGTTTCAAATCATCTTACAGATACTGCTGGCATGTTGTAAATGAAAAAAAAAAACAGTTGTTGAAAATCTGATTGGCATAAATTTTAATGATTTCCGATAAATTGATAAAATACAACACAGGTGGATACTTTGGAAAATTCTCCAATAATTAACTTTGCACACTCCCTGAACATTGCCTGGTAATTGGCTGATGTGATGTAATGATGTTAAATCAGCGAAAAGAATGACCTGGACTACTGTAATTTTTCCATGGTCAAACAACTAGTCTGTGTAAAAACATTAAAATGATCTGATGATTCGAAACTGTCAACACTTTGAAATTAAAGTGTTAAAATGTGATAAACAACTCCAAGAAAAATCTGTAAAAATACAAGTCTAATATATTAAATAGACTAAGACTATCTAAATAAAAAAGCAGTAAACTCTGAAATAAATATCTGCAAATAGATTTGTCCTGTGAAAAGATGAAATACTGTTAAATATTTTGACACTAGTTTCCATGAATGGCAATGTCAACTCAACATGAACTGAGAAGTACTTTAGCAAGGTAAATACAAACTTAAATATTAGCACGTTAGAATTGAAAAAAAAATGTTCAGGTGAAGGTAAAGTAACTCTGTATGTCTTTCCCATTTTGAATGTGGTCTTTTATATCTTTTACAACTCACTACCCTCCTTTATGTTTTCAGAGTCATCTTCCTCATTGAGCCTAGCTTTATCCTCTTCCTCCTCCATGCTGTTGTCATCATCAGTGTCCTCAACATCACTTTCCTCACTTTCATCGACATCGTCATCCTTTTTCTCCTCCTCAATCTCTTCCGCCTCATGATCATGATCATCATCATCAGTTTCATCACAGTCACCATCACTTGGAGTATTATTGCTTGAAATACCTGCACCTTTATTTCTAAAGTGCTCTCTCTCTCTCTCTCTCTCTCTCTCTCTCTCTCTCTCTCCTCTCTCTCTCTCTCTCTCTCTCTCTCTCTCTCTCTTCATTATTGCCAGGAATTGATTAAACTGCTCTTCAGCATCCTCAGAAAAGCATTCGATGGCAAGCAAATATTCTATTCCCTTCTTGTGTAATTTTGGTCTAAGCTTAAACCCTTGTAAGTTTAAGTCACCAAGGTTCAGTTTTATTTCAGATTTCTGCAGATATTTGCAGGAAGTAATGAATTCTAGTACAATTTTATGTACTTTCTCTTCATTTTTCAACACTAAATGTAGAATTCTTGATGCTTGTATTATTTCAACCTTCTTCTTTCTCTGCCTGACCTTCTTGCGTTGCTCTTTCTTTCGACCTTTCCTTCTTCTCTCGGCTACATTAACACGTGTTGAGGGAAACCGTTTACAGAGAACCATTGCTGTGTTTGAAATCTTATCCTCTAGATTTTGTGTGTACTTCTTCTGCTCATGTAAAGCTGACATATGCCCATCAATGAATTTGCACTCATTGTTCGCCCACCTATATAGATGATGATCTTCGTTGAATAACAGCTTTCTCCGATTAGCTAATCGTTCTAGCACTGCCTCAATTTGAGAGAGATTTGATGCACTTCCTTTGCAGTGTTTTCAGCCTTCTTCGCATCTGCCAGCTTTGGAGTTTTGGGTACACTGGAGTACTGATGTACATTGACAGCTATACCACTGCTGCCCTTTAGTTGCTTCTCTACTGTATTGGTGATATTTTGAATATCCTGAGTGACCTCCCACCTGAATTTCCTTTGATGTATCAAGTAATTTTTGAAGTTCACAACTTCTGAGCGAACTTCTTCATAGAGCTCCTTGGTAACTTCATTGAAAAATTTTAATCGTGGGCTGAAGGCATTTGGTATGCCATAATTCTTCATCCATTCAGGTTCCTCTTTTGCTTTTGATACAAAACAAATCTTCCACCTTGTAAACGCATTTCTGCAATTAAAAAGTCAACAATAACATATCAGAAATCAGAATGCATGGTATTAAAATGTTAAGTTTGATTTGTTCTTGTTTTACAACACTATGCTACTGTTAAACTCTGATATAGTTTCAACATTACGCTTGTAAAATCATTGGTTTGTGTAAAAATCGTCTGAAAATACTACAGCTGAAATAGCCAAAAACACAAATAAACACTTCACTATAACAAACGCACATGCAAAAAATCAGTCCCTTCCCCTTAAAACAACATCAATCTGACTTTCAAATTTTATCCAATCTATATTTTGACATATAAAAATGTCAATAGGGTGATATTTCTGAGGTCATATGTTTTAATACTTGATAAAACATTGAAATACATACCTTTCTGAACTCTGTTTGCGTTTGAGGTTGATGAACTCTGAGCCACAGTACTCGGGTTACATGAAGTGCCTGGCCTGGCCATTTCCAAAGCATTGTGAAACCTTAGCTTGTGCCCATGTTTCAATGCTAGACCAGTGTCCACCAAAAGTTGATTGATTTCTGAACTTTTCATTGATGTTAGCTGGTCTAAATCGTCGTAGCCATGATCTTCAAATTTAGTAATGTATTGAGCCAAGTTGTGTGATCTAAGCCAGCTCGACTCAGCATTGCTTTGTTCAGCCATGACTTTGGCGATGTCAACTCACTCACATGCTAAATATGAACTTCAGGACCCCGGGTCAGGGGTCAAGGATCAAATATCCCATGAGTCCATGTTATCAAATATGGCAGCTTACCAGTACAGCTAGCACATGTACTTCGTCGTTCTCAGAGTCAGACAACCTCCACGTAAAGAACATTTATACGTGTCAAATTTCAGTCATCGTCAAACAGCCATTGACAGGCGATCATTGGCAGCGAAGTATTCAAGAATCGTAAGTTAGGTGAGTGATATAAAAATTCAAAGATCTCATCGCCTTCTGAAATGAATGTTGTGTTGAAACAATGAATGTATAAAACAATGTACTGCAGCTGTGCATATTGTATTTCATCAATTTCAAGAAAAACAAATCATTGGGCCAGTGTTTACTGCAATATATTAAATGTTGCGCATGAATTCAGAAGTAAACACTTCACAGCAACATGAAGAGATTTGTTTTGAACTTTCTATGACTGTCAGTAGTAAATCAGTGAGTTTAAGCATGGTGACTCCACGTGAGGGGGTGAGCCAATATTCAGTTTATTTTATGCCACGTTGTCATGTAATCACATTCACATTTTGCCACAGAAGTCTTGTTTTGTCAATGGTAAAGTTTAAATCACCGACAGTGATTAAATTGTAACTAGTTGAACAAATCAAGGGCAATACTGCCTCAAATGTTAGACATCAAGTACACATATATATGTTAAAATCCCGAGAATTTTATATTAAAATTCTTATTAAAGAACATCAGAAAAATATATGGCACAGGCACTTATTGTTTTAGTATTTCAGGTCAATATGGACGTCAGTAGCACCCAGATTGACACCTATGAAACCAAGGGCTTCAAAACAAAGCCAAGAAGAGGAAAAAACCAAAGTAGATCCGAAATTAGATATTTGTCAAAATACTCTGACAATGTCAGTGTTTCCTGTCAGCCATGTATTCTCCAAAACAATGAAGAAGTTCTTCAGGATCTTCTTACTGAATCAGAAAAAAGGAACAATTTTTCTGAGACTGAAAAACTGAAGGGTTTGCTTGCTGTGTTGGATGAACTCCAAGGCCCCTATGTAAGTAGAGATGGCAGCAAGATAGTGACAAGAACTTTTATGACATTCAGTGAAGCGTATGAAACTTTTCTTGGACAGCAGTCTCTTCATGTTGGTGGTACAGATACGCATACTACATTTAAAGAACATCTGCTACATCCAAAGTATGGCCTTAGTGTTATTGTATGCACAGTAAGTTCAGAAAGATATGTCATTCTGCGATCAGATGATACTGACTTTGATGTGTTTTTAGACTACATAGCACAACAAGAGATACAAATCACAGAGCGATTACCATTAAACTCTGACAATGTCAACAAAATTCTGAATACAATGGAAAGTGAGTGGGACCGAAAGGTAGCCCGAGTGCTACTTGGTGCTGGTAGATAAAGAGCACAATTAAAGTCCTGGGTATCACAGACACCAAGATAAAGCAGTGGACCTCTGAAGTTATTGAAGTTGTGCAAGAACAGAGTAATGCAATGCTTGCAGCAGAAGACCTAACAAATTTGCGACTACAGGCAAAGATAAAAGATCTTCAAGCACAAATTAATGCAAATGAAGATAAAATTACAATTAAGCGAGGCATATGGTCAGACTCTGCTATTGAAGAACTGATAGATGCCAATGAAACAATGAAAGAAAGACTAGCATATTACCAAGAGCTTACAGACCAACAAACTGAAAGAAGCAAATATACTGTTCAGTGTATGAGAAAACGACAAGCTGACCACTTAATAGAGTCCAACAGAATAAAACATCGCAAATTAGGGGAAAAAGTGGCAGACCAAGTGCCTTGGACAGCAGTGATGAAGAGTTTGTTGCAGCTTGTGTTGAGGAAAAATCAACATACCATGGTAGAAGACACAACCCCATCATGTACACCAAAAGACGAGTTAAAGTCCGTGACCTCAAAGCAATAGCAAACTTCAAACTGAAGCAGCAGGGGAAACTTTTAATTCGGTCTGCGTCAACAGTTTGGCATAGGAGTGCACCAAGAAACAAGAGATCTATACAGGGAAAATACCATAAGTATAAGGGACTGTTTTGTACCAAAAAGCCTCCTAAAGCTGAAGACAAAGACAATGAAAACACTCATCATCAGCGAGCCCATGTCAGAAACATTCAAAAGGTCTTCTGGTCAAATAAGACGAAAGAAAACCAAAAGTATGTCTGTGGAAAAAGCATGGATGATAAAGCATACCTACGTCCAGGGACAAGTGAAGGCTTCAGTAAAGCAAGAAACATCAAAATTCTTGCTTCAAGTGATAACCAAAAATCCAGAAAACTGCCAAAGTATGACTTTCCAGAGAGTAGCATGTATATTACACCAAGCACATACCGTGTCTTACACAAAGAAGGTGTTGATGTTGATGGTAGTGAATAAACTCGTCTCACTGGTGATAGACACTTTGTATTCATTAGACCAAAGCTTGCTGTTGGTTCATCAGGGACAACATGGGCTAATGAAAGTTGACCTTGTTCATGAGTACTATGATGAGTTTACTGTATCAGGAGCAGGGACAGACTACTCAAAAGGAGCAACCTGCTTTATGAGGAGAGTCAAAGACCATTGTCATATGTTCTGTCAAATGACATTACCAGATGACTACAAACGGGTGGTACCAGGTGATCCAGAGTGTCAGTATGCAAACTATGAGCCACGTCGACTTGAGCATCTACGAAAGTCATTGAAAAGTGGAACTGAAAAACTGAAGACAGTACCAATACCAGACAATGAACAAAGGGTCATTGGTAGACTATTTCCTCACATTGATAAACTGTCAGCAGAATTGTACACCTGTGTCAGTGTCATCAATTCATCCCAAAGCAAGTATGAAGACATTGATGCAGCTTTCAAAGAATGTGTCGACCTGTGCAGTTCTGTCATTGATGTTTTAAGTGACATGAATCTGCCCAAATTAAAACCAAGATGGGCAGAATTCACAGATGCCGGCCCTGGTGTTGGTGTAAATAATCATGAAGTACAGTTCAGGTGTGCAGAACTCTGTCAGCAATTTGACCTTGATTACTATGTAAGAGTGCATCGTTCAAGAGGAGACTCTGAACAGAACGAAACAGAGAGAACCAACAGTGCTATAGGTGATGCAATGGTCGATGGAGGCACATTGGAATGGGAACACTATCCTATGTTCCACGGTATAACTGATGAAGAAATCCAATCAATGACTGTAGAGCAACATACAGACAATGAAGTAAAGCGTACTGAAAAAATGCATGGAAAACAGCAGAACAGGTTGTTGATCGCATTGATGGAGCTCAGGTGTTGGGAGAACACATAGAAGCAAGGCTGACACGTGATACCGAAGAATCTTTCTTCTGTAACAAAGATAATCTGAAATCATACTTAAAGCCACCTCCCATGTGATGAAACAGGCCACCCCTGGATACCACTATATCACAAAAACTCTGCAGTTCTTCACAACACATTTTGCTATTGGAGAACTGTACATGGAGTTCATCCGAAATTCATGTGACAGCAAAGCAGGTACCAGTAGGGGTGTTTGCAATTTCTGTGCAAATGCATTGTCAGGACCTGTCATGTCAAGGATCCCACGTCCAATGCCTGACCCAGAAAGGCCTGGGCACTATATGGATGTTTTTTCAACACCAGAAACGAGGGATGATGGCAGTGAAAGATTACCAGATGATTTCCAACCGAGGGCCCAGCTAAAAAAACTGTTTCAAGGGGGCAACCTTTCAAGTAAAGACGTAACAAAACTGTCTGAACTGAGTGAAACTCTTTGTGTAAAGTCTACTATCCTTAAGGAAGGATATGGAGCAGCAAGCAATGGTGGCAGCTATGAGAGGACGTCAGAGGCAGGAAAAGAAAAAAAAGGAGGCAGTGAAGCCATATGAGAGTTATGACTGGGGTGACCTGGTAAGGAGTGGCAATATAATGAAACTGAAAGTTAAAGAACTGGACAAGTATCTGCAAAATCACAGCATAACAACAGCAGGACTAACAAAAGGGGACAAAGTCGAAACGATTCGCTGCCACTTTTATCAAGAACAGGGCAAAGAGAGTTCTAGTGATTCTTCAAGTGACAGTGACAGTGAGAGTAACAGAGATAGCTCTGACTCTGATTTAGTTGAGGAAGAGTTTGGTTCATCTGATGCCAGTGATAGTGAAATATATACAACAAGATCAGGCAGAAGAGCAACAACATGGAAGACCAGGAGACATGACAGTTTATATCAATAAACAAGGCCCAAGGGGACAATAGTTTGTACTACCAGTATATCATTGTTTACAAAATAGTGTTGACTTTGGTACACATTGGAGATAGAGTGCATCTTCTTTCCTATTGAATACATTCAGAGTAACTATTAAAAGATGAGTATGAATACAGTATGCATCAATGTTTCACATATTAACATTTCAATTGTTTGCTGGACTAAAATGCAATGCCCAGCAGTAACAGTGTTCAGTGCTGTGTTGAGATTTAAACCTAAATACTGAGTATTTCAACTTGATGGGGTGTAAAACAATACATTGGAGTTCATATAAAGAGCAATAATACTGAAACCAGGATATGAATTTCATTGTTTAGTAATATTGTCCGTTTAACAAATGTTCGACCATATAACAGTTTGGGGTTTTTTTTTGGGGGGGGGGGACTTGAAAACTTTTGATCATGTAGAGGGGGGATTTGAAGTTTTTGAGGGGTATTGAGGGGGGGATCTGAAAAAAAAAAAATCAATCAAGATTCCTCCAGCCCCCCCCCCCCACCATTTTTTTTGAACGCGGCCTAATATCACCGTTTGTGTAGATTAGCATGTTCCTACTGTTGACACGTTCTCGGTTTGAATACGTGTTGCATTATCAAAATCGTGAAATAGATATTTATTTAGTTCTACTTTATCTTCTTGAAGTACACACAATTTATCCATTAATGTGGTATTTTGGGTACACTTCTAATCACCTCTAAGCATATTGATATCTCTAAGATATGGATATTTGGTGTCGATTGGACTTCGTCTGGGACATCATACTAGATCTATTTTTCAGGCGTTCTTTGTTGTAATGCAAATAGAGCTTAGACAACGGATTTGTCGTACGTCGTAGGTCGGCTTAAGATAATAAAAAAATACCCGACGAAATAAAAGAGTATCATAGATGTTTACAGATGAGAAATAAGTTTCACAGTGTTCTGTATACCAACAGCTATCATTCATGCACAACATATAAACATGATCAGACATGCCACTATCCCGATTCAGAATAACAACAAATGTCAGACTGAAACTGAATGAATATGGCAACACGGGCTGATTCTCACACTATCTAGCTATGACAAGTTAAATTTCAAAAGTAACGAGAAGTGAACAACTTTTGTCTTTTTATCTTTCAGTACAAGCTTTTTTGATTTATCCAACCGCGAAAGTCATTAACACAAAACTCAACACGGTTTTGAATATTGTAAGATATGTTGAAAATTACATACGTTTGGGTATCGTCCCCGTATATCAAGTTAGTGGTTTACGATGATATCTTCGTGCCCAAGCACAGGTCTGTGTGGAACACCTTTATATTTCATGAGTGAACTTCCAGATGATACAGATCCAACTTACACAAATTGATGAGGATTGACAATGTACGAACTAAGACAAAACTGTGCTATTTATACCAAAACATAACTGTAGTATCTGATATATAGTATCATACGCCGACGAGAGATCAAATGATAGGAATCACATCTCGTTTCTCATTAAGCGCAATTATTATGTCCTTGTGAACACGAAGAAGTGCCATTTCGGTTATGTAATAAGCTTGGCAAGCACATTAGAACTTGGTGAAGAGACTGGTTATTTAATTGCTGAACAACAATCCGCTCAGGGACTTTCGATAAGGAAGAATGTCTGGAAACAGGCCTGCTGTTCTTCAAATATTCAAATCAAGGTCCGCTTTCTTCAATAGGCGATGAATTACTTGCCGACTTGAAACTAAGTCATTCATGGAAACGATACAAGAATAAAAATCATTCGTATAAATAAGAAATGGACCTGCTAAAATGGTTATTTGTACGTACCATGTATCACATGTCAATCAACTGAGCAGCTATGAGAATTCCTTTTGTGTTTTGAGAGGTGTAATGGGTCAAGAAGATTGTATCTTTTTATGTGAACTGTACAATCAACATTTAAAATCCAAATGGATGCCAGACAACCCAGATGGCTACAACAGCGATTTAAAACCCAAATATTAAGGCATATCGTTTCTGTATCTCTCGCTTTCATATCGTCAAAGCAAAGTGATTTCAATGAAACAAATAAATAAAACTGGACAAATGTTGACTAAAGAGTCATTGCATCATGTTTGTTGAATGACAATCACCAATTCTTCGCAATTTTAGCCCTATCTTTTTAAACCTTAAATGACAGTACTTTCCCTGCTGTTTTTATGATAACATTGCCAGCCTTTGTAATTACCCTACCTAAAATAATTTATATCGGAACTTTCAGTGTCAAACTATTTGCAAATTGTCATGGATTAGAGAAGTGCTTTTTCATCATTTCATGAAAACGCAAGAAAATTGAAGAATGACGTTTGGAAAATGAACGTTTCCCATGGGCCTTAAATAGAGAACAGAACTCAGTATTTATTCTCTGTAGTTTCTCTGATTTACCTTAATCTTTCCCTCAGTCTGTCTCTCTCTCCTCTTGCACAAAGATTTTATCGCATAATTTTTTTAGATATTCGACATCATACTGAATCTTCAACATCCTGAATGATCCCTTAATGATTCCCCTCTGTTATGGGAACGTGTGTACAATCGAGAAGCAAAACATTCAGAAAACAGAACAAGTTGTAGCAGATCATATTTAAGTACCGTATGACCTATATTTTCGTTCATTTATGAGTGCATTATCTTTCTAATGCTACTGCACA
Source organism: Ptychodera flava (assembly GCF_041260155.1). Classification (NCBI taxonomy): domain Eukaryota; kingdom Metazoa; phylum Hemichordata; class Enteropneusta; family Ptychoderidae; genus Ptychodera; species Ptychodera flava. Next base: position 52,916,535 of record NC_091929.1, on the reverse strand, counting down.
GAGGATAATGTTAGTGGATGGCATCGTTAACAATAAAAGTGATGCTATTTATTCTGAAATTGTAGTTAAATTAGGGCGTCCATTCTAAAAGCATACAACCTGGTGGCTTGGTCTCTCAATCTCAATATTTGCGTGAATATATATATATATATATATATATATATATATATATATATATATATATATATATATATATATATATATATATATATATATATATATATATATATATATATATATATATATATATACATGCTGTTTGAATAACACAAATCAAAATAATAGTCAAGTCACAATACTGTAATATTGATATTCTTGCATTACCTGATGCGATATATAGCCAAGTAACTGTACTATATCGGATGCGTTTTGGGAAAGAGTTTCATAACTTCCAGCTCTTGTAAGAAATCTTGTTCTTCTTTCTTTGACGCATTTTCTGTCGCAAAGATGAAAAATGGTGATAGAAAATAAACGAACTTTGCTAATATCAGTAAATAATACTTTACTCCATGATATCGCATGTGCCAATTTAAACCTATTCCAGTATTCCCTACTATCGTTGTGTTTAAATAGTAGAGCATTAAGAATACAACTCGGTAAATTTAGGTGTACTCGGAAAAGTGAAGGATTATAGTGTACGTATCAATATTAATAGTGGTGCTGTCAACAACAAATGCCAAAAATTTGTTTCATTTCGTCGACGCTGACCACAGTGTACATAGCATAAGAGTTAGTTTCCTTGCTAAAGTTGTACAAAGACACAGGTATTTTCGTTTATGAGCTCGAGATAACCAAGCAATGTAAGGTTAACAAAAACCAAAATAAACTATCCTAAAGACAGTATACTATTGTCACTTTCCTACAAATATAGCACCTTTATGCGAAATGTACATTTTAAACATGATGCACGAGGAATTAATAGCTGGTCGACAGCAACTATCTGAGGAAATGGATGCTCCCTTCGACCTGGATTGTGCCCTCAGCAATACACATCCAGTCACTGGCATTACCGACTTCGATATATAAGTGTAGCTTGAGGTTCCAGTTACAATTGTCGAAGGAGTACAGATATAGTGCAATCCGTGGCACAATTCGGCCAACGGATAAACCAAGTTACATTTTCAAAAAAACTCGAAATGGAGCTAATTTTCGATTTTCAAATGGTTTTGTCATCTTGATTATTAACGTTTAGGCCTATGTCTAAATTAAAACATGTGTATAATGCTGTGAGGATGGCACTTTACGGCCATTTAAGCTTCCCTCTGACAAACTATATTTCCCACAATTTGTATTTCCGTTTTTTCAATTTCCAATATACCAAATGTCCGATATTCCGATTTCAATTTGGGCGTGGCAACTGATAGTATCTATATTTGGCCTAGGAATGCATCAAATTGTGACAGTTATTTGCGCGGGTAACTCGTTCAATCCGATGGATCGAGTAACAAACACAAAAAGGAACAATAGTGCTGCGGCCGCCGGAAAGGAAAGTAAATTGCACCCGTTACAACCGATCCAAATCTTGACCTTGAAGGCGTTTGATATCATGTTTGAGACATCATCGTCTAACAGTTCGTTCGGAGATACCACTTGCCTTGGGCAAACGTTTTGGAGATGAACACCTATTTTGCGGTAACTTCTTCCTTTATCACTCATTTCTTGAATTTCTGCGGCTGAACGCGCACCCGCACTCTACCGCTTTTTTTCTTGTCTTCCAGTATGTGAGACGATGTTAGGGATTGGCCAGTTTGCTCAGCCTCGTGCGCTCTGTACGTACGTGTGTAGTACTAGTACACACACTCCAGAGTTTGCAGAAGCTGTCTGAGATAGCTTTCTACATTTGCACTATAAATTTTAAGAAAAAATGTTGACATTGCACTAAAGCGGTCACTACTCTGACAATTTGTAGCTGTGGAAATGCAGCTATTGTTGTCGGGGTATAGCGTGCGCCGCTATGCGGGTCATCAAAATGCGGGGTTGAACTTTGATGACCTTTTGAAGACCTGCATAGCCACGCACCCTACCCCGCCAACAGATTGCTGCACAGCTAGACAATTTGATGTCCCAGTGAAGACTGTAAGGTGTATAATAATAAGATTATCACGAAAATACCGCAAAGCATGCACTATGACATCGGCGCCGTGCATCACTCTCCGCTTCGCGTCGAGCGATACGCTGCGCCAATGTCCTCATGAATCCTTTGCGGTATTTTCGTGATAACCTCATATTAGTAAAGTTACGCGCCCGAAAGGCGCGCCAAAAAATGAAACTAAATAATGAAATCCATGGCTAGCACGATGAATACTAGGCAAGTATGAGCCTGTGTCAAATTTAAAAAAACACTGACCCCAATTGAGCATTTCAAAATAGGTGACTCCATGACCAAAGTGAAAAACAGGGTGACCCCCATGAATCCATCGGCCTCCAAGCCAAAGAAATTGACCAGTCCATCAGAAGTATATAAATGGTCCTATTTGTGACAATTTTTTTACACCCATTTTATCCATTTTTAGCTACAGAGGGAAGGAAAAATTCCCTCTGTAGCTAAAAATAACATGAAGTGAGGGTGACCTATATATGAACTCCGCAACAGCTGGCACTGACGTAGTTTACAGATGACTCACTGACATATAATAGACATTTAGGTCAGCACTCAGTGGGGAATTCCCCATTACAACAGCGGATGGAAGGGAGTTCATTTGTTCGATAGATTCTGACTGTGCTGCAGCTCTTCCGTTCTGAAGGCAATTTTTGTCTTCTGGATGTAAGAATATAGATATAATTTTATACCTTACTCGTCTTCTGGTTGTGTAAAATTCACTATGTTTTTTTCCTACGGAGCAACACTTATGTTAGATTTTCCCCTACAGAATGCTGTTGCACAATATCTTTCCAGCAGGGGCTTTCTGGTAGGACTTTCGTAATACCGCTTTCGTAATACCATTCCGGTAGGCTTTGAATGTTGCTTAGCAGCCAGTGATGTCATGTTACAGGTCTGACATTCTACAGTTTTCATGAAAATTTTCTGCGGAATCGTTCCGGTAGGTTTTTTCTGAACTCGGGAGTTAACTAAAATAGTATAGACTTTAATCTACTATTTTCAACAGAGACCATTGCATCACTAACAACATAAACATGAGCAAATATATTATCATCGCGAGCGTCGTCGACACCCTTAACTGAAGTATCCATTTTTATTATTTCAAGTTGTATGCCATCTTTTGTGTTCATTACTCTTAGACCATTTCCATGAAATTCAATATCTTTAAAGCTACGCAGATTGATAAACAGACAGAATTTATTCTTCAAATAATCGACATCATCTATATCAATTTCAGCAAAATACCGTCGTGTTTCTGTCCAAAATTGTCTTGGTAACATCTTCTGAGCGTATATTTTGTTTGCAATACCCTCAATCATTACAGACACAGATTCAATGGATGGATTAAGAAAAGTTCACTATTAACACTGCATAAAAACGCTATAATACTTACTGTATTAGCATGAATTATTGCCTGTATTTTAGCTGAATAGTGCATATACAGGTGAATACATTTAATAATCCATTGCTTGTATTCAGAAAGCCTGTGTTCATGTGGATTCATGTGAATTCACGTTTATTATTCTATAATACAGACAACTCATTAATGTGAATTTATCTGTATTATTGCGTTTTCATGCAGTGTAAGTTCTGACTGATTCTGATTTTTAGTGAAGAGTATAACAATACCTCTCATGCTACGTTGTGGTACATTAATATTTTCATTGATAACCGTGGTTGATTCTTTGAATGGGATTGTTCTAAAATAATGTAAATGTTTGTAAAGGTAACTTTTACCGTTGTTGTAATAACCAGCAGTTGACATCGCGAGTGTTTGATCAGAGATTGTTTCATATTCCATTTGAATGTTTTTTAATTTATAATTGGGTGTAACAACATGATTACTGACAAGTAATTGGGAGGCGGGTGCAAGCGTAATTTCCCATTCAATATGACTCCCTAATGCTGATGGATATGCAACTCCATGACCTGTTATGAGGGGATGAGACAGACGAATAGCATATTTTGTTTTATATGTGGTGAAAAGTAAATGATCGTCCACGACAGCGGCATCTGCATTGGCCGCGCCACTTCTCAATTTTCTTAGATTTTCGTTCTGAATTCCGTACAGTGTCATGTTCGTTCTCTCCTTTTTATGTTTGAAGAGATCACGATAACATTCAATAAGATTATATTTATTCAAATTGAAAAGTGCCTGACCCTCAAATGTGAGAACCATACGCTCGATTATATTTTTTGCAACATTTTGTACTACTCGGTTATCTTCGTGTCCCGTTACTTCGAGATCAAAAACCAGGTTGAAAGTATCTGGAACTAGTACTACTCCGCTTTCTAACTTTGGACATCGTATGATAAGTGTCTGGCCTGGATCTGCCTCACTTGGATTATGAGCAATCACATGATGAGTTCTTTCTGACTTTGTTCCCTGCGGTATTCGGTTGCTGAAATTCGGTAATAATGATCTATCGTATCCCATTTTCGTGTAATGTATGTAGTAGTGTAGAAGAAAAAAAATTCAGTTAAAAAGAAATAAATCACATCTTAAGTTTCACTTCGTGTATATAGTAACTCAGAAAAAAAATAAATCACATCTTTACATAAATATTTATATCTGACTGAAAGATAAATCGATTACCTGTGTCACGAATCAATCGAAGAACCCAATATTCTTGTAAATGCTGACACTCCATGTCATCATTAACCTCTTGGAATACGTTTATGAATTCTAGTCGTTTAAGAAGTTAGCCTTTGACATTCCTTCACGAAAGCTAATATGTTATGATATAGATTATCATCTTTCAGTCGGACACCTGGATTTGCTCGAAGGATATGTCGATTTACTCGTCGGAGTTTGCACCATTCCAATTAGACAGAGAACCAAAGAGGTTTTTATTTTTAGAAAGAAACTTTGTAATATTCTTTTCACCAAACATATGTGGTCATATATCAATACATAATTTTATTTATTATGACTAATGTTAATCCTGTTAAAAATATCCATAACTGTTCTCCAATAAATCCGACAACTGATCCTGCTGTCTTTAATAGAAAACTGACAAGGGAACCGATTAAACCTGGTATTGCAGCAGCACTTTTTGCAGCCAAGGTTTTTAACCATTCGCCAAATTGCTTTACAATTTCTTTCGCTTTTGTATATACTTTGGGCGGACCTGAACCATTGTTTGCTCCAGTTCCTGCTGATCCTCCTCGTCCTCCTTTAGTCACAGCTAGGGCAATTGTTGATATTGTCATTCCAAGGGCAGTCAGTATTGCAGCGATTGTAATACCATTTCGTTTAAATAACTCTGTCAGCTTCAGCCTGAGTGACAATTCTGGATCGGAAATTACATCACGAAGAGACCTAGTCGTAGCCAGACTTTCACGTGCCTCACTGATCTTATCACGTTCATATTCAATTCGATCAACAATTTTAGCTTCTCTTGTTATGAGTTCAGCTAGTAGTTTTTCGGCTTTTTCTTTTGCTTGGATGTGTTCTTCAGGAATTTCTTTTAACTGTTTTTCAACTTCTTTTTTCTCTAGCCTTATTTTATCTTTTTCATTGTTAAGCTCGCCAAGACGCATATTCGCAATCCTTAATTCGTCATTAATAGCTCTATATTCGGGGTTTAGATTGTTCCATTTTTCGATTTTATTTTCAAAAGCTTGTATTTTATGTGCATTACCACTAGCATCTTGCCGTAAGAATGTCAGTTCATCTTTGTATATACCCATGTCGTCTGGTGTCATCTTCTCAGCCGGTATTTTATCGTTTTTCACATCTTCAGAATACAATGTAGAACTCACATATTCGGGCTCTGCGCTAGAGCGGTCCCTCGTGTTAACCAGATTTAATACTTTATTTACAAATTCAGAACCTCCTTTTATCTTTTTAATGTAGATTTCTCTAAAAATCTACTTCCTTTTTCTGTTGTAACTCTGATGTTTTTATAATACAGATCATCACCAATAATCTTAGCATTTATAATCAATTCGTTTCGTGCATCCGGATTAGTAATCTTATATTTGTCTAAGAGTCGTTCAGCCATTTGCTTTACAAGTTCTACTCTCTGTTTAGTTAAACGATCCACCTGTGGGCTATCCACTAAAGGGTCGGGGTTTGCAAAGGCATCATCATAGAAAAAAGTTGTTTCAGCAGTAGCAGCATCATCATCATTTAAATTTGCATCATCGAAATCCTGGAGTTCTATATTTTCTCCTCCTTCTGCCATATTGTCTCTCTATATTACTACAATTATTTTTTATCATCCCTTACATATACAGTAAAAAAAATGCACGTCTCAGTTGTTGAAAGCGTTGAACAATTGGCCGACTATATCGAAAGAACTAGTGCTGCATATCACCGCAGTTATAAATTAATGGGCCGAATTGATATGGCTCTTAATGTGACTAAGGGAATTCTTTTAAGTTCTGCTCTCATAGCAGCAATTCCGACAGTTCCAGTTCTTTTGGCTTTAACTCATATACCTGGTCTTATTTTTGATGTAATACAAGGAAAAACAGGAGTATCAAAAAGGTGAGCGAGATATAAACATCATTACGTCCAATATAAACAGCTGCTTACAAAATACAAGAAAAAGGCGCAACAACAGATGTATTTCAGATGTATTTTTCATTTTACGATACGGCGAATAACCTCAAGTTCCCATAGAAAAAAATGGCGTCTAATGTACACACACGTTGCAAACTTCTCGCCAGTTCAAATTCCTCAATTCTGAAACAATGACGGTGAATTGGCGCTGTGATCCTCTCATTGATAAACAAAATTCTGTTGGTTTTAGATTTTGGATTTCTTGACGAAACTTGTTTTATTTGCATTGTATTTATTCCTATCACTGAAATTTATTCCTGCCTTCAATAAAATGGCGATCTGACAGCGTTTACATATACAGAAGAAGGGTCTTAAATGGACGCATTTTAATCAGTAAGCGTCTCGTAGGTTGTACAGACTAAATACATGTCAAGTTGTTGAAGGTATACAAAATTTGGGCGAATATGAACGATGAAAACTGCAGAAAATTGAAAAAATAACACAGAACGGAGGCGAACCGGCACAGAGTCTCCACTGTCATCGTGCAGTGAACGTTATCGATTGATAATCTTTTGTCCGAAATTGATACATTGTTGTCTTGCTCACTTGCAGGTCGTTTACTGCTCACAATGGCGCCAAACTTGGCAAAAGTGCGCGAAAATATGCTGAAACGTAAAAGTATAACCAAAACTGAAAAAAAGTGTCGTCGATTTTATTTGAGTACAAGAAACCAACAGATACGTTTATAATATGGCTTGTAAGTCAATATATATATAGGTAAATGTGGAAATATTCATGAGATGACCTGATTACACGAGCGGCACGCGAGCAGATGTCGATCGATATACTATTGAAAATAAATTGATACAATGTTCATTGTCGTCAATAGCAACCGACTGAAGCGCTCTCAGGTAGGAAATATGCTTCGCGGAATACTGCCCAAATAGGCATCCTTTTGGCCAGTAGTAGGGGCTTATCAACCCGCTGCCAGACGATGCTTCAGAAGTCGAATGGTTTTTGCAAATATTCCACGAGGATCTGATCAGATTCATTACCCGATGCACTAATCGTTACCCTAGACAGAGGAGAAGGGCAAATGCGAGTGAACGGCAAAGATCAGCCTGGACACTGACGACTGTTGTTGAAATGAAAGCATTCATTGGAGTGATGGTGCTATTCGGAATTCGCTGGCAGCCTGAAATCCAGCTGTATTGGTCAGACCATGTTTTCTTCGGTCATAATTTCATCAAGAGAACTTTTTCCCGTGATCGCTTCTAGCTACTGATGCGATATTTATACTACAGCACACAGACGTACTGTGTTTGTAACACAGCCATGTATACAGCCAAAACAATAAGTGAGAAACGGGAAAGAATGTTGAATGTACGAAAATGTCATTGATCGAGTGAATGCAACAGCAGAATGCACAGGAGCCTGATATGCGAGCTGGCGATCGACGAAGGAGTCATCCCCTACCAGGGCCGCACAAAGAATGTTCTCTATAATCCAGCAAAACCGCACAAATATGGAATGAGAGTTTACACTCTCTCTGAGTCTGCCACGGGTTATGTTTTCAACGACAAAGTCCATCAACCTGTCGCTGATAACTGTCATCACCCGTTTGATCCCAATGCTGCAGACAACCCCCGAGTTTTCAGGGAAACAGACCTGGGCAAGTTGTTTCCCGGCGATTCGACCTTACTATAAGTTAGTACATCATGTCATCATGGACTCTTATTACACTTCTGCCCCGTTGTTTGACCATCTCTACGTGCATAATATTGCTACCACGGGAACCTGCAGGATGTACACCTAAGGTTTACCCAATGAAATAAAAAATGCTTTAAACTATGATCCACAAGTCATACCGCCTGATGCTGACAACGAAGAGGGATGGCCATGTGGTAGTCTCTCGGTATTTCAAGACGGCGCAATGACAGTATGTGCCTGGAAAGACACAAAAATGGTGAAATTTATGAGCACGGCAGTCTCTGCATGAAGACCGAATCGAGCGCTAGTGAGGCGCCGATGTAAAGATAAAAGAACCGGTGCTTTTGAACGAATTGAAGTAATATGCCCGAACGTTGCTGTAATGTACAATCAGTACTACAGAGGTGTTGACTTGACCGATCAACAGCTGGCTTACTACACGCCAGGTCGATCATCGCCACGGTGGCACAGAGCTGAACAAGGCACTCATGAACACTTTCCACAACATGGCATCAGTTCATGGATACGGTCAAAGTGGATCGAGATACAGACGTCAGCTCATGTTTTGCGCCCAAGTAGCAAAACAGCTGATCGGTAATTTCTCATCTCGGCAACGTCCCCAAAGAGGAACTAGTCTGACGGCACCACATCTCATTCCTACCAATGTGGAAAGAGTTGGTCATCGAATGGGTCGCAATCCGGACGGAAGACGTAGTTGCGTGATGTGTCGACGTGCAGGATGGATAGTAGGCCATGGAACTCGTCCCAATCGTGTTCATGAGACAATCAACTGTTGCCTCACTTGCCAGTTACCACTGTGTCACCCACGGTACAGACAAGCGTGCTGGCAAGAGCACAATGTGTGAATGCCATTTGCAGAGGACCGCAGAACTTGACTATGCATGGACTGAACATTTGTCAGTATTACAACCCTTTATTACACAGTTGACATGGAAATAAAAAAAAAAACATTCACTCGCAAACTATCGGTGAGTACGATGTACTTTTGTGTATGGTTGTGTGAAGTGAATGATTGAGTCTAACACGTTTGCGTTTGGGGTAAAGATCAAGTTACAATGATGATTGCATCGGACGATCGCAAGACAAGGTCTCAGCCAGAGCAGTTCCTGTTTTGGCAGAGAGCGAGTCGGTGTGCGATGAAAAATGCATCTGAGTAGCTAACAGTCGATTTCCTTGGTCTGTAATCTCTCAAATGCGTAATAAAAATATTTTTTTTTATGCAAATAGTATTCGACATTTACATACGGCTCCCTAGGCTGTACGATCCTCGAATACATCAACACAGTAAAGATCACATGTCAGCTCAGGGTAGTTCGGACCATAACTGCTCAAACTGACAGCTGCCGACCGACAAACATGGAAAAGTGAGATCGGCCTTGTGGGAACCCGTCGCCTAAGTGTTAACTCCGTTAGCCCTATCGGAACGGTTCCGCAGGGGAACTCCGTCCTATCGGCCATGTTCTTGCCAACCATTCGCCCCGTGTCTGGATTGTATAACTGCACACGTTTGATATCATTTGGTGCCATCATGATTTTACTACGATTTTCACTACGAATTTCACCAGGTTTTTTCCGTACAAACTGTACAAAATGTGCCTGCTCGGTCTCCTTCCTTCGGAATTTCCCAGTTTCAAACAGATCCTTATAGTCTTCAAAGTTCAAATGTTTTCTAATACAAACTTTTTTTATCCCTTTATTTTTTTTCTTCTCCGAAGTTGGAGTCCGAAAAGCATACACTTTCGAGCGTATGCCGACAAAATCAAGAATAGGTCCACCTTCCAACTCATCTTTAAATTTACCTATCACCTTTTTATTAATCTTTTCAACTCTTATCTCGTCTTTCATCTCACTAGTATCATATATAGACTTCTCACCATTCTGTTCTACATCTTCTCGGACTATATCATTGAAAGTTGTATCTGGAGAAGGAAGAGGTACACTGTAAATAAAACTGTCAGTATCTATGTAGGCTAATCGTATTCCTTTGAAGTGCTTTCGAAAGTAATTGTAATGTGACTCATACATAAACAGCTTAGAAAGTTCAAGCACTGCCGCGCCAATGAAAACTGGCTTTTTATATTCATATTGATCCCTTTTCAGTTCCAGTCCCTTACTAAACCTGCAGATCTGCAAAGAGCTGATTAAAAGCTGAGGCAGATCTGCACAAACAGACTCACTGCAGCTTTCTGGACAGAGATGCAGTAAGCTGATTCTGTGAATATATAATTAGTTATTGCAGCTCTGAGACAGACCACTGCAGACCACCCACAGCTCTGGCACAAACCTCTTGCAGACAAACCATAGCTCTGGGACAGACCTTGCAGATATCTAGCAGCTCTGAGACAGACCTCTCACAGACAACCTGCAGCTTGGGGGAAGGGGGTAGACATCAAAGTCAAGGAAGCTAACTGGCCGAGCTCATGACAATGAGGTCACAAGTAATAAGCAAGATGGGATTAAACATGGCTATACGGCAAATCAGTGTACACCCACTGCAGCCAACAACAATTGTTGGCTTTTTGTGGTGGCATATGTATAATGCCCTACAAAGAGGCTCAAAAATGGTGCATGGGGAAATGCAATTTTATGGGGCCACTTTCTTTAATGATAAAGCTGATGCAATGGATTTCATATTTGTACTTTTAAGATTCAGCATACAAAAAATCATCCGGTGCATTCAGCCTTTGATAAAATGTACCTTAACTTTTTATCAAGTGATTTGATCAAGTATATATTCTCTCTGGTACAGTTGGACCTCTACAGAGGAGAAAGAAGCAATACAAGAGTGGTAAAATCAGCAGACAACACCTGCATACACAAATAAAACAAGTTGAGAGCTATATAACTTTTAAAACAAAGTTTGTATTAATAAAATAACATATATTTTTAAAAAAGTGTTTACATAAAATGTATCTTTCTGAGATAACTGAGCCAAGTTGACTTATGAAAAATATTGCATTAAAGGCCAATTACCCTACCGGAATCGGAAAACTTAACCATTACCGCGGTAAACGCGAGGGAAATTATCGTGCTCATCTCGTGGAGATAGCGTGTGCGCGGAAATCTTACCTCGAGTTCAAAGAAACCGACACGTTCCACACAACGCGTATTTAAATCTATACACGTGGAGCGAGTGTTGAGAAGGACATGTTGTTTGTCTGTCAAGTTGAGTTATGCGCCATCTATTGTCTGGTACCATAATCTGTGTTGACCTTATACTCTGTTGCCCTACGAAGTGATTCACTGTACTTGTGTTTTGAGTCCCGATTGAGTGCACAAACTACTACTTCTTTTTGAGTATGTGTGAATATTTTACATTTCTTTACGTCATTGATCATTACTTTATCTTGTTGATTATACATGGAGCAGAGTCAGACACGGTACACGAACGGTCACTTCATGACCGCAGCGTTCACTGTCAAGCCTCAGCAGTGCCATTGACTTGCGTTTCTCCATGCACCTGTCTTTTATCATTGTAATCTTAATTTTCATTCAGGGTAGGGCGTTAGTGATGTTCTCTCAACTGCGCAAACTACGCATTTCGAACCATTGTCTGCCCTGAAAATTTACGGAAAGCGCGTAAATCGCACATGAAACACAATGCAAGCAAAAACGTCAATATATTATGAGGGTGCGATCGCACAGTGCAGCAACCTGTGAATTTGCTGTTGTTTCTAGTCATAATACTCCCTCGGAAAAGAGAAAATATCGCCTGTCATTCTACTATGGTGATGTCTATGCCATGGAATGTACGAATCAAAACATCAAACGATGTATTGTAGTTCAGTCTCCATGGATTGCCGCCGCTCAGGGTTCCGTGAATATTCCTGATAAAGTCGTTACCGCGGACTGGGGGTGAAACATTCACACCTCTATTGATTCTTATTACTAGTAGCGATCGCGGTAATACCGCGGGTGCAGCGGTAAATTGCAAGAACGGCTCTACTAAAACCAGTTTATATGAGAGAGAGAGAGAGAGAGAGAGAGAGAGAGAGAGAGAGAGAGAGAGAGAGAGAGAGAGAGAGAGAGAGAGAGAGAGAGAGAGAGAGAGTACGTCTTAGTCAAATAAAGAGAGTGCTTTGTCACTGTTTCCTATGTCAGTTCCGTCTGTAAAATATTGCAACAAAAGAGTGCCTTCCATGAACATCCCCGAACATGTCTGAAGTGTAATCGATGCCACAAAAATAGTCGATGATTTATCAAATGTAAAGTTCAAATTGATTACGATACCCAAAATGTGTTCGATTTGTGCGAGATCGGTAAGTAAAACTGGTCGCGCATCGGCAGAGCCATTCCATAGCAAATATCGGCATCGCATTGGGGAAAATTTGTTGTCTTATTTTCGTCTGCATTTGATAGCAGCCTGAATGTCCTTGCACTCGACAAAGAAAGCACTGAAATTACGGACTAACCACTGATGCATTTCTGTGTAGTTTGAACCAAAACAAAAAACATTCTAAACACGGGTCAAAATACGTGGATCATCTGTTTCATCGTGAAAACAATCCAGTGACTGGGGAATATAGATTATTTTATTTATGTTTGTATTTATGTTTTGTACGTGTTTTCATTGAGCCGACATACAACGGCTGGAACAACCATACTGAACTGAACTGAACATGGTGCTATGCTTGGTGCAGCACGGGGTAATAGACAGTGTACTACTCTATGCGATCAGTTCGGCGAACAGTTGACATCTCGATTTTATTGTCGTTTGCGCCTACAAATCTTAGCAAATACGGATACTTCTGAAATAATAATTCAACTAAAAATAGAGTCATCGACTGATTATTGGACACTTTCGATCACAAGAACTGGGCATTGACTTGAATATTTGACAGGTCTATGCCAATAGAACGTTGAAAACAAGTGAACATTGTCATCCTTTGAAATGGAAATACACATGAGGTCAGATCACAAAGTTGAATGTAAAAACTGAGAAGTAAAAACGTCTTTTCAAGGGCATAAATAATAAATTTCTTTGATGAATTTCGTAATTTGTGCTTGGAGGTTTGGTGTTCGTATGATCACCAACTGCAGTGTCCTTGAAGTCTCGTGACCTGTCCCGTGACCTCTGTACTCTACACTCGACGGCGACGTGATCAGAATATTACGATCGCCAAACGTAAATTCAAACCAAAAGTGATTTGCTTGCAAATGTTGTTGCCTTTCTATCACCCAGTGGTTCTGAGAAGCTTTGTAAACAATCGTTCAAGCTGATTGTCGACAGCTGCATGAATGCTATCTGAGTATCTATAGTAAGACACTGTAAATAATGACGTAATACAAGAATATATTTCATAACAGTGACTATGACCATGGATGTACGGTGTATTACATCCATGCTATGACGCACCTTCTTTTCCAAGGCGATGTTCATACTAGTACTCAGTCACAATATCGATGGGTTACGACGTTTATCTAGCCATTTGAGTCAACAGCACATGAGGCAAATCGTTCACCCCACTAACCCGACATGCGAACCGGCAGGCGAAGTTTATGCCTTAAATTTACTATGTTTTGATATTTATTAGGCCTATACGCCAACAGACTTGAAGCATTTAGGTACCTTCCTCCATGCTTGAAGCAAGTCTACGATAAGATATTTATGTTAATAAACTCCATGAACACGGTCAATAAAGAAAGCATTATGTTACATAGCTAAGTTCAATAAAATACTCTGCTGATATAATTGTTTGAAGTCCGAAGCTAGCTCTACATTCAAGATTACAGAATATGGTAGGTATTGAACTTTGAGCAAACAGAAAGGTGGGTGTGTAAGCACAGAATAAACTAGAAATATTTATGCGTTTATCACACGACATCAAGTTATGTCTTGTGTTGTTAGCAATGTAGTTTTTTACAGAGTGATAGCGATACTGCGAATCCAATTGGCGAATTCACCATGAAATAATCAAAAAAACTATAATTTGACCAACATATCGACGGATTTTACAGCTCTCCCGCATCGATAACCATAGCCGCGACGCGACGGGGTGTGTGCCGCTACGGAAAATCGTTCTGCATTTGGAATTAATGTGTATACTATTGCAGCTGTACAGTAAAATTCTCAGATCATTTTTGCGCTGATCGCCATAAATACCAACGTTTTTGTCAAGCAACGCCGTTAAGCGGTGCTATTTTTGTAGGCCTACATCCATGGCGGTACGTACGTAAGCCCTAGCACTGCAAATTACTTGAACTTTATTTTTTGAAGTCCCCTCAACTTTGCTAAACTTAGTTGACGTACAACTCCCGTACGTTCAACCATGGTCCCTACTAGCTCTGCATGGCAGAACTGTGTGTTACCGGCGTTATACGGAGGCCGTATATAACGCCGGTAACACACAGCCCTGCCATGCAGAGCTAGGTCCCTACAGGGTCCGTGGTTCAACATAAATCAAACTCGTTCAGTTATCCAAAGATCGACGGTATTGAAAGTTCAATTTAGACGTATTAGACGTTGCCTGAATAAAAATATTGTCCCCAAAAGGGTGAAACTATTCAAGTTCGTAAAATCGTTTACTTGAACGTGCATGCGTGAGACTCCACGCGATGATTGATTTTTTGAACGTGGGATGCTCTATGCGATGACGCCGTCGAGTTCGTGAACCCTGTGACGTATTTGATTTGTATAACTTTTGTACGTGTTTACGTTGATTGTTATCATTGAAGGGACGTCATGAGCAAACCGGGCCGGTGCGGTTACCGAATGCGAATTCCGAATATCACACGACATCAATGTTATATGTCTTATGTTTTTAGCAGTGTAGTTTTTAATGTTCTTGTTGTACCTCAAAACATTTTCATTTAGTTCGAAAGCCGTATTTATTTTACCTAAACGGTAGGGTAATGCGGGTTTTTTTGTAAAGTTTCCTTTTTAAACGTGTTCTGATCACATGCTGGTCGCTAATGACGGAGCTGTAAACACGCTCTGATTTGGCAAGTCATATCTCGTAAGGAGGAAGCTTGTTGCCCGATGTATATTCAAATTAGTTGTTTGTGCAGTTTAACTTTCATTCCAAAACAACAACACAATCATATCTGATGAAACAACAAAACTTCGAAAGCAATTTTTTGCTCGTTACACTGTTTAATCAATATTTTACTTGTGGTGTCATATAATATTTAGCTGTGGGTCCATAGCTGTAATGCTTTCAGACGAGGTTCCTACCTTTTACGGGCTGGTTTTGACTTTTGCGACTTTTAAACCCAGTGGAAGGGTTAAAAGCTTAATATATATTATTATGGTTTTATTTAATTTAATTTAATTTAATTTATTTAATCTCGAACCAACAGGTTGCCCCAATAACTGGTATGTAAATATGTTGAAGGGTTGGTATATGGTATTGATATTATTGACGATTGCCAACATGATCGTTTATTCTTTACATTTAAAAACGTCATCTGCTCAAAATTGTCACCCAACTATGTGTCTTTTCATAACATTTAAAATGTGTGAAAGTTTGCAGACTACAGTTCGTAATGTGTCTGATTTTCTCTTTGTTTTGGCAGTCAACGGCATGCTTATCCATATATCAGATAAATGTCGGCGCAAATGTTAGCAGTAGGCCGTGAATTTCGAAGTGTCTTTCTGTGACATTGTTTAATACACGTTACAGATCGATAGATGTATGTGTGCGTCTGGCAGACCAAAGAGGGACTGTAGTCAGACATTACCTTGCGTCAATGAGTTATCAGGAACTCGTGAAAATTGGTGTCGGGCGAGATGGAGTATCGGGCGAGTTGGTATCGGGCGAGTTAGTATGGTTGGTTCTGGGTGGGTTAAATGGTACCCATGTCGAACTCCGCGGGCACTTTTATGTGGATCTGGCATCCCCGTTATTCTTTTTTTATGGTCATCGATATTGGAAAAATAAAAGTATCCATCATTTTTGTCGGTTTGAATGGTGAAAAATATTGTGATAAATGTATAATATATCTCTCGACGTCCATGCCTTCCCCTGGTATGCTTTACGTAATGCAATGACCTTGAACTCATGCAGTGACCTATATTTTACACTTGAATGAATACCGAAGAGGCATTTTACAAGAATTGCTTAAGGCTATTGTAGGGGCTATTTTAAAACACAAACCGTGTAGTACCTTGTTTTCAGAGTTTGTCATCTTTTTGTTGCAGTAGATGGTAAAATGCAGTGCAGGGGAAAACCGGATATTCGGTTGCCCTGGCGACAATTTCAGGGTTAAAAATATGAGGAAATTTGTGGCAAAGATATCTATTGAACGAAAAGTCATACAACAACCGAATTTTTTCTGTAGCATTCAGATGTATATGTATTACAATATGAACCTAAATCTATGACTGTATAAGATGTCAATATAAATTAAATCGTAGTCATCTCGGTAAGATGAAAAATTAATAAATTTCACAACTTTCCGTCAAGTTTCTACTATGACATGATCGGATGACCTTGTTTTTTGAGATTTTTTTTGTAAAGTATTTAATTTCACATATGTTGGCTGATTTTCATTGCATTCCAAACATTCTTTCAAGAGTTATTACTGCCACAAGAAACGAATGCAGTACAAAACACAATTGTTAGGAGTATTGGATTGAAATGTTTACAACATAAAGGTGATACTCATACTTCATGCAAAGTTTACGACCTCAAAATAGGGTATTGGACAAGTTTAAATTGTCAGTTAGAATTCTATTTACAAAAGCCTGGTTGTAATTGCTTTCTAAGTGAAAAATGAACTGTTAATTATCAAAAAAACATTGATTTTATAATCAGCATGATAATGAAATTCATGTGAGATTCTTTACTTGTTATGTATATGGACACCATAACGTCTAATATGGTTTGTTTTCTGGTTTAATTGCTATACCTGAATGAAAATCTTCATGTGCCTTACAGTAATATCCACACAAAATATAAAACAGAATCATTGTTGCAAATTTCTTCCCGATTACTCATTGATCTGGCTTTTTTAGACTGCAATTAGTCTCAAACTCACAATTTCCACAACGCCATATTTTTACCTCTGAAAAAGCTGCTTCAATAAGCAAGCAAATAGTCACTACTTCATACATGATGCCATAACTCAACAAAGTTTTAGGCAACCAAAAATAGCGATTTACCTGTTTTGAATATATAATTAGACTAAATAAAATTTGACCAGGGGTCAGTGGGAAAAAAACGCGATTTTCTCGATTTTAGTTAATATTTTTTGAAGAATGATATAGCTTATTTGAAAGTATACATGTCGAGGGTGACAATGAAGGAAAAAAATAAAATTTGATTTTTTGAGCATTTTGACCGACATTAGCCCAGACGATGGCCTTAAAGTCTATATTTTACGTCTACAATATTGTTATCGCTATCATTTTTTGCTATGCTTGATTATTTGATGATACATCTATCTTTTTCACTTCACTACCACTGAGATGATCAAGACCATACTACTATTTGTCATGATAGTGCAAAAGACCCACCCATCTCCACCTTGGAATTAATCACACTGTAAATTTAAAGGACTTTTTACTCTCTCTCTTTTATCATGTTCGAATACGTTATAACGTTGCTGGGTTTAATATAGTGTGAGCACAAGTCTTTTACTGTGCATAACAGGTTAGTCAGAGTGCCATGCACTGAGAACAAACTTTGGAACACTGGCTTGTTGTTTGATGTACAGCGAAGTCTCATTAAACATGAGGAACAATTTCGTTAAGACTGGGCAAAGATATTGTTCTAGGTATGAAGAGAATTAGGAACAGATCTAAGGAAACTTAAAATTACCCTGAAATTTATATAACCCGCGCGTATCACTCGCCGGAAATGGACCCGGACAATAACATTTTGGAGTAGCGGTACTTCGCGTGAATTATATGGT
Organism: Ptychodera flava; assembly: GCF_041260155.1. Taxonomy (NCBI): domain Eukaryota; kingdom Metazoa; phylum Hemichordata; class Enteropneusta; family Ptychoderidae; genus Ptychodera; species Ptychodera flava. The sequence goes on along the minus strand of NC_091929.1, from coordinate 52,898,338 downwards.
TAAGAGACCTTGCTCCTGAGTGATCTTCTGTGGTCGCGTAATAATGCAATCCCCTTGTACAGATGGTTTAGCAAAATCCTGACGACTTTGCATGCGGTTGCACCCTAACAGCGTACAAAGCAAATCCCCGACCTTTATATCGTACCTCATCTGATTCGCTGTCTATGCTGGCGGGGCGAACGTTAACACCGTCATAGCAATAACTAAGGTACCGAACTGTCCACTGTAAAAATCACTGTACTCGGAATTACTGTAAACTCCCGTGCCCGACACTGACCTCTCATCATTTGGACTGAGAAAAGACATACCATGCACAGTACTGGTTACATTATTGGTAACCGTAAACCGGAGTATGTGTATCGTTGTAAGGTTCGTACTGCGAGTAATACTCGCGGGCCAGCATTACTGTTGTGTGTTTCGGATGGGGCAGCCACACTCACTTTCGGTCGAAGATATTATTTTTTGTTCTTGCGTGCTTAAATATTTTGAGGTTTTCATCAGGGGAGACTGTTTTTTCGGTTGTCTCTACCAAATACCTCTACAAATCTTCATAATGAGTTCCAAAACGTATTTAAGTAATTGCTTGCAGAGTTGAATACTGGTGTATCTCATGGAAGTTCTCGTTGAATTGAATTTTCGCCGAATTGTTTTTTTAATTTTTCATTTCCGTGTTTGGCTTTGAAAAGGTTAGGGTCGGCATGTAACTATTGGGTACCGCAGGTTTTTACCCTTTCGTAAATTTAGTAGCAGCTGCTTACGTTTCAAGAATTGTCATTCTGCAGATGATTGCACACGCTGCTGCCATGACGGTGACATAATCTGTCAGCGCTTTCCCCCGAGCTCTTTCAGTTTCCTTTTGGAGGAAAAGTGGCGAACCTTATCGTGGCGAGAATCCATTACTGTACATTGCAAATAAATTACTAGTACCATATGGGAGTTACTTTAAAAATACGACGTGGCTCAAATATATCGTATAATTTCAACTTCGTAGATATTCAACTGTTACGGTATGTACTTCGGGTATTACTCGCGGGAAATGGAATCGGACAATGACCTTGTTAGTTACCGTTAATGTCCGGATACTTTGATTCTGTAGTTTTCTCTGGTCGCATGTACAGGTAAATGTGACCCTCTATTAAAGATGAAAGTTTACAAATCCTGAAGAATTTGAGGCATTACCTTCAACCATAAAAAGTAAATTCCGGGCCTACCTCATGTGTTTGGCTGTCAATTATGGCTGGTGGCGAACACTAAGCTTATCGTCATGATAACTACGGTATACCGTACTGTACACTGTAAAGAAATCACTGTACGGGGGAATAACTATCAACTCCCTTGCCCAATACCTCTCATTTGCACTGAGCAAAGACATAAAAGTATGTATAGCTACGTTATTGGTAACGGTATATCGGAGTATGTTTACCGTTGGAAAGTTCCGTAATGCAAGTGTACTCGCGGGCCAGCCATACTGCATGCATGGGCTGGGACAGTTTTGTTGTACCGGTACAGTCATTTTGGCCCAAGATCTTCTGTTTGGAGCTTTTCATTACAAAATGCTGTACGGTATATTTTCCTGTGTATTATGGTCTTACAGCATCTCTACAAATCTTCATATACGTACAGATATTGTAAGATGTATTTAAATTTCTGTATGCTTACAAATGTACATTTTCACTTTGATGAGTGAATGGGCACTCTCTCTATATGCAAAGAACTGGTGAAATATGGACATTCTAGCGACTGTAAAATTTCACTGCACAGTGTTGTGTTTGTCGCCGACCTTAAAGAGTCCAAGTTCCCTCGGTGACTTGACTTTAGAGGGAGACAAAAACGCAATCTCTGAACCTTCGTAATCTTTGAACTGTTCTTCAAATTAATTCCATGGTGCAGTATTTGTGCAGTGAAACTGTGCTGTTACATAGAGCCTCTATTGTCAATTGGTGTAAAGGTACGGTCGGCACCCAACAAACTTTGCTTATCGATCGTTCAAATTGTCGGAATCACTATTTTTGTCGGACACTCACAGAAAGAAAGAAAGATAACGTTTTATCAACAGTCCCACTTCATCATTCATATACAAAAACTAAAAATAACCATTTCTAAATCATATATTACGTAACAAGTGAAGATCCGAATGTGAAGAAGTTGGCAGCGAGGATTGTACGATCTGCGTTCGCTGCCTCCCAATCCAGAAATGGGATCAAAATTTACAGCTGTATTAAAAATGCTTTGATATCACATGTGAACGATTGATGGCTTAAGGACGACGCTCTGTAATTGTCTTGTAGATAGCTCAAGATTTGTACTTAATATTCGCCGAAATGTCGGCCGTGCCGTGTTTTCAAGCTTTTATTGTGCTACCGACAAACCCGAACCATTGGTTACCTTCTATTTGTATTCATAAGCCTTCCTCCATAGATTCAAAGGCAATTCAGCCAGCGTAGTAGCGAAGACTTTAGTTTCGATCGTAGTATCGGTCACTTGTCTATATTCTTGTGCGTACACGCAACAGTTCCTGGCTGGTCAAGCCATCGCGAGCATCTTGCACCCTTTACCCGACGGTCTACGCTACAGTCGGCAAAACTACATTGCTTCAATTTTGCGATATCACCACAAAAGAGATAGTCTATTGCTTTATTCCTTCTATTTGCTCGCTTTTGATGTTCATAAGGCCGCAGACTTGCATTCTCGTGTGCCTGAGCAATAATTTCCGCTCCGCTGACCTACGCAAAAATCAAGCGCTAAGCTGTTGCCGTAAAGAGGCGCGTGGTTTACGACGATGCAGACTTGGGGCAAGTCTATCGCACCAGCGGCGTGGTCCAAGCATGGTTCAGTTTGTGCGTCCACTGTCTTACGTCCAAGACACTTTGAGAGGTCAAGGTCGATGATGTAATGCCAGTTTCAATAAACCCGCTGGGCATTTCATGAAAACGGACAGTATTTAGAGCCTGTATTTTGATAGAACAGCACAAATCTAGCTTATTTCTTACCTGATATCACGCCACAGTATATGTTTGGGAACACTAGTTAATTATTACCTGAAAAAATTGTGCAAAGTCAGTATTACTGGGGATTTTAGTTCGATTTGCTTCTCGTCTCGAAGGATATGGGCCGTGGGAAAACAAATGATAGCAGTCGAGCTTAAGTAATGTTACCTGTAGCCCATTACCTCCTCGCTTGATGCAACCGAATTTCTTTTTGTCTGAAATGCGAATCGGAAAAGTGAGGGAAAGGGCGGAGGTGGGGTGGAGTTTTTCAATATTGTTTTCAAATTGTAGAGAACAGTTGAAACCTACTCTTTCTGATAACCATCTTATTACATGATTGATTTTCTGTAGTTATTCCGAATTGTACCTGTCAAATTTTTCATCATGTTCCAATGTTTTCAAGTTGCGTCGATTCATGTAAGCATGATGGCGCGATCGATCAGGATGCGTTTGATGCTGCGTGACGACCTTGTCTGGCAAGCGCCTGAAGATGTATGGGTAATTTGGTATCATACGAAAATAATTTGTTTTTGTTGATGTTGGCGATCAACCATCGGTGTTAAGCCGATTGTCGCGCCTCGTTTACCGCTATTTGCTACAGATAAGGAGAAAAATTAGTTGTCTTTGGGGTTGTTTGCAAAGTAGCCTTTGTGACGAGATTCGACACAGAGGCACACAGTACTTGCATCAAATTGGTGAAATCTTTAGGCGACGAATTTGTTCAGTGTTGTTGATGTTAATATGTTGTGCCGCGTAACAATATGTGGGAGAACTTGATAAATATACATTTCCGCTTGTGCAGAACAACCTAATCATTGCATTGATTCACTGTTTTGTATACTTGGCATCGTGATTTTGTTTACAATATTCAAAACTCTTGTATCTACCAATTGTTGCATCGCTTTCGAACATGACAATGAAATGGCGACCCTCTGACATTGTGAATGCATTTTTCAAAGCCTAGCGTCGGTGTTTTGTATAGGTGCTTGCAAGAAAACAAACAAATCAAATGCACAGGGAATCTTTTGGCAACTGAGATGTTTACATGTAATCGATATCTGTACTATCACCTGTAATTAACACCTGAATTAAACAATGTCAACAGCTTATATAGGGCTAGAACGTCAGTTAAAAGTTGAGAAAATAATGATAGTTTTTTGAAGTTTGTATCGATAAAAACTAAATTCATGAAATAATAAAGATCACGAGGTAAGAGTGCATGAAAAACTGCACAGAAATATTACAAAAAATACGTTATTTTCGCTTTTGGACCGTAAAGGTCATGACTGTTGTTTTCTCTGTGGGAGACTTCCTCCACGTGTCTCGTATGACCACTACAAACACGTATTCACGCAAAGACACTCGAAATTAACAACATGCTAAGCTTCAAAGTACAACTTGTCAAAATTCTACAAAGAATTTTCTATGAGAGGGGAAGTAAAACAGCTTTTTTACCCGTGAAACCGCTGCCACATTCAGTTGCACAGGTGATCACATGATATGAGATAAAACTGAAATACGCCTGCATATGCTGCAGCATGAAAACGCCGGTTGCAAAATTGTGATTAGATCGCCAAGTTCCTTTGGTCTGTCATGAAAATGCAATACGTAACCGACATTATTGAGCACTCAAACTGATAGTTTTTAATTCTTGGCTTGCAAGATTTTCAACGTTATTTGACTTTTACCCTGCGTTTTGATTTGTATCCGGCCCATTATTGACAATACATACGGTAGAGGGATCTTGCTTGACAGCATAGAGCCGTGTGTGTACATTTATAAACCTTGCTGCTTGCTGAGGCGACAGCAAGAGAATACCTCATAAGTAAAGAGGTCGTCGTACTCTACATCTGATTGTAATCAAATTGGCCGCTTGCGTACTCCAGAATGCTTTTTGTACACAATGTGGTCGTCTGTCTCGTAATAAGTTCATGCTCTAATGAATGAAAAAATTCCTGTCTCGACTCTAGAATGCATATCGACGGCAGCGAGGTCAGTGTTGAAACTGCATGTTGATAGGTATCTATATCGGTACCGTACAGGTATGTCTGCATTTATTGCAATGGTCAGTTGTCTTTGCAATTTTCCCTTGTGACCAGCTTTGGACAAAGCTTTAAAACGTTTTCTATGCTCTCTTTCCACCTCCTTTGGCCGTATTTACGTGTTACGTTGCCGCGACGTGACCCTTAAATTCATATCGCGAGAGCTAAGTATTATTCCTGACGCTCAAAGAGCAGCATATTGAAGTCGACATCAAAATTGACCGATAAAGGCGATATCAAAAAGTTTACCTGTATCCAACATGCCACAACATTCTATTAAATATCAGCATCTTTCAAGAGCGGTTTTTAAATAATTCGTTCAGGAAAGGCGAATAGAAAAACCAAGTAAGACTGACCATGGCGGTAAACCCGTCTATTTATACCTCCTTCATGGACTGACATATATGATGATACACTTTATTACATTACAGTCCATCGTTCAACTGTTCGTCCACGAATCGAGTTTACAGGCACCCGGGGCATGCTCGAGTTGCATACACTCTGTGTCTTCTCAATCGCAGGTTACATAATCCGTACATTCAGACAGAGATCAAGACTTGAGATTACGATTTCCAAAGGTCAATGTCAGTACATTTTCTATCAATGATGAGTGCTAATCAGTAATGCGTAGAGCATACACAAGAAGGGCTTGACTTGTTACGAGTATGAATAAAAACATAGACAGTAGAAGCTACCGCCTATGATTAAAAGCTTATTTGGTGAATGCTATGTATAGATGAGTGATCGCCATTGTTATTTTTGTTTCGCAATATATAGTGAAATATCATGAAAGATTGCGCATGCGCAATTTACTATTTGCCTCATCGACCAAGTGCATGTCAGGCTAGGCTCAAACAACTCAGTTAAGCAAGGTGTGACTTTGCACAATTTTGACAAGCAGATATTCATTGACTCAGTCGAAGTTTGACGTCCAGAATAGTTCTGTTATACATACCAATCGATTTTACCGCCGATTTTGGGAAGCTAACATCGATACTACCGGGTAGACGATGCCAGAATGACTTGTCTCAGCTGTTGTCTTGCGTCTCGGCACGCTGGGTCTGTGAAATCGCTGATAGGCAAAGGCTTGCTTGCCTCTTGCACCAGGCTTTTGCGACTTGCAAATATGTGACAATCGTATTTTTTTCTTTTTAAGTTACCTAAAATTAAAAACACTTGCCCGTAGGACTTGTCCATATAATCTGGGCAAAGGAAACGCTTTGGCCAAGCATTTATAAGTTAGATAATTTGTCATCCTTGGTCTCCCACAAAAGTAATGCAGAGAGGTTTCTCATTTTGCTTTGTTTTTCTTTTACTTCATAAGGACTAGCTCCCGACGTGACAAAAACAAGTCAGAAATGTTATGAAGCTGTAATGCTGAGATCTGAAGGACACCGCGACATTGGACTTTTATATGATATCCGATATTTACGGCTTCTCGATATACGATTTTATCCACGATTTGACAAAATCTAGTATCGTCAAGTACCGAAGTTAGAATCAGTCCTTGGAAGTCGTGTTTTACAAGATCTGTAAGGTGGTGAAATACCCGATATATATATCGGATATTTACCCGCGATTTGACAAAATCTAGAATCGTCTCGGTATCAAAGTTAAAATCAGTCCTTTGAAGTCGGGTTTGACAAGATCTTTAAGGTGGTGAAATATATCGGATAATTACCAGCGATTTGACAAAATCTAGTAGTCTCAAGTAGGAAGTCGGGTTTGACAAGATCTGTAGGATGGTGAAATCCCCGATATATCGGTTATTTACATGCGATTTGACAAAATCTAGTATCGTCTAGTATTGAAGCTAAAGTCAGTCCTTGAAAGTCGGGTTTGTCAAGATCTGTTGAGCGGTGAAATCTCTGATATAGGGACCTATATCGGATATTTACCCAGGATTTGACACAATTTACGTGAAATGCACTGTAGTATCGTCTAAATATCGATAAACATCGCGATTTCACAGACCGACGTGCCGAGACAAAGGCAAGTTATTTTAGTATCATCTATAGTATGAATATTAGAGTCCCGTAATTGCCGATAAATATGACTTTAATATCACCGATTTCACAGACCTGGCAGGCAGATGCACAAGGCAAGTCATTCAAGTACCGTATAGTATCAATATTAGAGTCCCGAAATGGCCGAGAAATATCGGCGATTCACAAACCTGGCGTTGATTCTCCAGGGACACGACCTTGCATGTTTGTGAGTAATCCCGCGCGTTCCACTGTTGATGTACGGTACACATTGATGATACAAGATGGACCTTCGGCTATTCACAACAAAATCTAAGTTTTCTGTGCCGGGTTGTACACCAGTAATAGCGGACATGCATTGTCTAGGTGTAAGCTTATGTGGTTGTTTAAGGACATACAAAATACGCATTCCGTTTGCTTTAGGCCAGGGTAAGCGAAAGCTACATGCATCGACGTTGGCTGCAAGACAGGACGTATTGCACGCACTCGGCACTTCCGTCCACGCGTACGCAGGTTATGTTCACGCAATTACGCATTATCTGAGGACAGGGCAGTGGTCGAGCATAATCCACTGTATGGAAGGACGATGTAATCTTACCAATTATGACTCTTTTCGGTTTAGTTGTGAATTTTGGAAGATTTCTCCAGGGTTTGGTTTTTTTTCTATGAAACATGTGGAATTCGTGTCATTTTTCACATAGAATTCACTACTTTATACAAGAGATTACTGATTTGAAATTCATAACACAGTCTACTAAATTGTCTGTTTGTACAGTCCCATTATGTTGAAGGATCCACTCGAAAAAATTGATCAACATGTGACGGAGAAATCTAAGCTGAGATTTCAAAATATTATCATTGGATTTACATATATCGTCTGATCGCTAAAAGTAAAAGAAATAGTTCAGTAACAAAATTCAAAGCAAATTAAGGTTATAAATGAACAGTAACGGCCAAGTTATCCCGACATAAAAATAACATAAACCATGAACTCGCAAATACTAAAAGGTGTCGACAAGCATGTCTTATAATTTACTCCAATCACAAAAGGAAATGGTCATAACATTCGCTAATTTTAAGGGGGTAAAAGACCTCAAGTGTAAAACACTGCAAACACGTATACCATTCGCTCATGCAAGTGCCGGTCAGAACACAGTTTTCGCCAAACAAAACACATAACCGTTTGGAGAAGTGTAGAACGTAATTCAAAATTTATTCATTACAGACACTAGGATCCTGAGATAGAAACTCTCAGCCAATCATAGACATTTAGTTTATCCAATCAGACTTTGGTATATTTCCCGCTCAAATTACTTTGCTACTTTTCCTGATGTTTTCTCCAACGTTCATGGTCGACGTCACGAGGTAGAATAGGAACTTGCCACGCTTCTAGTTTTGGACTCATTGTTTTGGAGAGCTCTATAGACAGCATGGCTGGACAAGCCTTGCTACTCTGGTGTTACTAGTTATTGTTGTTGGATTCGAATTGTAATAAACCAACCTTGTTTTTACATTGAGCGAATCACTCGCTTCTGTTTCGACGTCAGTTTATCTCGAACCCCACCCCGGGGGATTCTCATCGTCACTTTACTCCCCCACATTTTTGGTGCCGAGACCAGGATACCCGAGAAAGATGTCGGAACAAGAACACGACCCTCCACCAGATAGACAAAACAACGAGGACCAGACAGCCACAGCGTTATTGAAACTGAAGAGATCACGTCGCGGTCAACGTGCACAAGTTACCCGACTATTCAACCGGGCTGACGCTCTCATGAAAAAGTTTGGAGACGTTGATACCGACCAAATGACTACACTCGACACGCTGGAAGCGCTGAACGATCAACTCTCAAGTAAGATACCTCTACTCGCCGACCTCGAGATCAAAATCCTCGATCTGACCGACGAAGATCACTTTGACGAAGAAAATGAAGCTTCAGGCGATTACCAAGCGGAAATCTACGAACGCAACCACGGCATTGCAACATTTGTGAAGAAAAACAGACCAGAGACGCAAACACCAAACGATTTCATCGCAACGCAGAATGGCAACACGTCGTCTCTCGGTAACACGCAACGTAAAACAGTCGCTCTACCGAAGCTACAGCTACAAACTTTCTCAGGTAATGTACTAGAATGGTCGACTTTCTTCGACGTTTTCAAGTCCTCAGTTCACTCGGACACTAGTCTAGGCAACATACAGAAGTTTACCTATCTGCGAAGCATGCTCAAAGACGAGGCAGCGAGAACAATCAGTGGATTGTCACTCACCGAAGCTAACTACTCTCACGCGATTGACCTATTGAAAGAACGATACGGACAATCTCATCTCATAGTTGATGCTCATATGACAGCGTTGTGGAACCTGCAGAAACCCACAAACGACGCTCAAAGTTTGAGAAACTTCTACGACTCGATTGAAAGTCACGTTCGCGGTCTGCAGTCGTTAGGCAAGGAGGAACGCACTTACGGCGAACTTTTAGTTCCATTGATACGAGAAAAATTGCCTCAAAACATTCGAAAGCAGATAGCAAGAGACCATGGTAATTCTGCATGGACACTATCGGAACTACGGCAAGCAATTCTACATGAGATAAACGCGCTCCAAGCCGGTAAACCCATAGATGAGATGCCAACAACCAACGACTCGAGCCCGCCAGAAATCACAGCCGCGTTTCACACGACCGCGCGATCGCCGAACCGACAAAAGTCGCGCACCGCTCCCAAAACCTGCCCGTTTTGCAAGGGATCGCACTTCGCATCGAACTGCTCTGTGATCACAGATACTTGTCAGAGACTAGACATTATTAAGAAGGACAGACTCTGCTTTAATTGTTTCGGTAGACATCGAGTTTCCGAATGCAAGTCGCGATATTCATGCAAGAAATGTAAGAAACGACATCACACTGCGCTTCACCGTGATGACGTTGCCATGGCAACAAGTACGACTGTGGACGGTAAGGAAACGCGCCCATCAACCACTCCTGAGGTAACGGTAACATTTACAAAAGCTGACTCGCTCCCAGGCAAGAAAGTGAACACTGGACCCGTGCTACTTAAGACTGCATTTGTACCGATCTCTGCACACAACGGAATTCCCATTCGCGCTGTTATTTTGTTTGATGAAGGAGCAAACCAAACATTCGTATCTGAGAAATTCGCGCGTCAAGTTTCCGCGAAAGTTACGCGTCGCGAACAAATCAAGTTGTCAACATTCGGCGACAAAACTTCAAATGTGCGTACCATGGCATTCACCGAACTAACTGCTCACGAACTGAACGGGAATACTTCAACCATTGACGCAATGATTATTCCTGAGATATCGTCGGACTTAACTAATCACATTTCGCAGGAAGTTCATAACATGAGCCATTTGAAAGGACTGATGCCTTTCGCACATCCAGTCTCAAGTGACAAGTCATGGCCGATTGATGTTCTTATCGGCGCCGACCAGTATTGGAATTTCGTTGGTTCCCACGTTATTTCAGGTATGTCTGGCCCAACTGCTGTATCGTCCAAGTTTGGATATTTACTCTCCGGACCAACTGGAATGCCTCATAAAGTTGATTCTAATGTACGTATGTTACATGTAATATCTATGACCGAGAACTCTGTTGACATGCTTTGTGGAGATCGCACAACCGATGACGTTTGCTCACCACTAGATATTACTACCACTCGCTCAGACGGAGAACCGAAGGTCCAAAACATGTGGGACCTGGAATTGATTGGTGTCAAAGACAATCCGGAAGTCGATAAACTGTTGACTTACGAATCCTACAGAGACATTCACCTGAGAATAGATCAAGGAAAATACTGCGCTAAACTACCGTGGAAGGAAGATCACCCTCCACTGCCAACAAACTATGATATTACGGTAAATCGTACGCGCAACATGATTCGCAGACTACCCAACGATCTCATCAAGAAATATGACGACATAATCAACGAGCAAAAACGTCGCGACTTCATTGAAGAGGTTAAAGAAGATGACATAGACACCGGACATTATTTGCCACATCGACCGGTGATCAAAGATTCGGCAACCACGCCCATTCGAGTCGTGTACGACTGTTCTTGCAAGAAGGGCGCCATTTTCCCGAGTTTGAACGATTGCTTGCAAAAGGGACCATCGTTAATAAACGACTTGCCAGCGATACTGCTAAGATTCCGTGCTAATAATGTTGCCCTGACAAGCGACATTGAGAAGGCGTTCCTGAACATTCGGCTTGAAGAAGACGAAAGAAAGTTTACGAAATTTCTGTGGTTGTCGGACATTACTGACCCAGAAAGTGAGTTCACGACCTTTCAGTTTAAGACCGTATTATTCGGTGCCATATGTTCTCCATTCATACTACACGCGGTTATCAAGACGCATTTGGAGAACAACGCTCAACTTTCTACTGCCAACGAACTGAAAGACAACATTTATGTTGATAACGTGATCGATGGAGTTGATACTGTCGAAAAGGCCACAGAATACTACAATGAGGCCAACAAATTAATGGCATCAGGTGGATTCAAGCTCAGATCGTGGTCATCGAACTGTCAACAAATAAACGACCTTGCCAAAAGTGACAATCGCAATGAACCTGCTGAAGATGTCTCTCTTTTGGGAATGCAATGGTTAACAAAATCTGATGAGTTGACCTACTCCAAGGTGAACAATATGTCATCACCCAGCGAACTCATAACGAAGCGTGACATTGTCAGTTATGCTGCATCACTGTTTGATCCTATTGGATATCTCGCCCCAGTGGTTGTGAAAGCCAAGCTGTTCATCCAGTTACTATGGAGACTAGAACTTGACTGGGATGAACCAATCAACGAAGATTTATACACACAGTGGATGCATATCGCAGAAGATATCAATGACTCTCGCGACACAAGAGTTAAACGAAAGTACTTTGATGAACCGGAAGTCAACAGTGACTATGAGTTGCACGCCTTCGCAGACGCTAGTCCAAAGGCATATGGAGCAGTGATATATCTGAAATGCGGTCAACAAACCTCGTTTGTTATGGCGAAAACCAGAGTCGCACCCGTGACTGAGACAACTCTCCCAAGACTGGAGTTAATGGCCGCACTAGTAGCAACGCGCCTCAGTAAATACGTCAGAGAAGCTCTGTCACCCAAATATGACATTGTTAATTGTTACCTGTGGTGTGATAGCCAAATCGTCCTTCACTGGCTGAACAGTGAGAAGAAATTACCCATTTTTGTCAAGAATCGAGTGGATGAAATTTGTGCATTTCAGTCTACAAGGAAATATTGCCCGTCCGAAGACAACCCTGCTGACCTGTTGACCAGAGGGATTACCTACGAAAACCTGGAACATTCTAACCTATGGCAAAATGGACCACTATGGCTGAAAACAAGTGATTGGCCAAGTTCTATATTCGATGCAAATGCAATGCATTCTGTGATTGAGCCCAGTGAAACTGATATGATACAACCACATCTGAACGAGGCCAGTGACTCAACTACTGAGAACAGAGAAATACTCGTTCCTCCAAGAGAAACAATGGTTGATGACGAACCGGAAGTCACCAATCCAAATGATCGTGGAATCCACAGCATAGTAGATATCTCCAGATTCAACAACTTGGATAAGTTGTTGCGAGTGACAAGCTATGTTCTCAGATTCATCGCCCGGATGAAGAAATCCACCGATGTTAAGACTGGAAGAATTACCCCCGATGAACTTAACCGAGCTGAAAATATGTGGGTCAAGCATGTCCAACGTCAGCAATATGGGGACACAATACAGTCAGTGAAATTGAATTTGAGCAAGTGTGCCCCAATCGTGAGACAACTAGACTTGTTTGTCGATGATGATGACGTACTCCGTTGTGGAAGTAGAATTCATAACGCGCACCTCGATTTCGTAACAAAGTTTCCCGCTTTGATACCGTCGCATCACAAACTAACAAACTTGATCGTACGGAAAGCACATGAACTGATGCTTCACGAGGGAGTCCAGTCAACTGTGACTCAAATAAGACAGAAATACTGGATCCCTAAGATACGGATCATCGTACGTAGCGTCCTACGAGGCTGTGTTATATGCAACAAAGTTACAGGGAAACCAAATCCTGTACAAGCACCGTTGCCAAGCTACCGAGTAAACATGGTTCCAGCGTTTACGATAACCGGTGTAGATTTCACGGGAAATCTATTCACGAAAGCGAAAGATGGAACGCGTGGAAAGGCTTACGTCTGTTTATTCACGTGCGCGGTGACGCGTGCCATTCACTTAGAGCTCGTACCGGACATGTCAACAAAGACATTTATGCACGCATTCAGAAGATTTGCCGCAAGACGATCTTTGCCGACTCGTATGCTATCTGATAACGCTTCGACTTATTTAGCAGCTGCCGATGAAATCAAAACATTGTTTGACACCCCAGAAGTCAACAACTTTCTCGCCGCACACCGAGTACAGTGGACATTTATACCAAAGCGTGCGCCCTGGTTTGGCGGTTTCTGGGAGAGACTGATTGCATTAACAAAAAATGCGATAAAGAAAACCCTCGGTCGAGCGTTCATATCCTTCGACGAACTCTCAACAGTCGTAACTGAAATTGAAGCCGTCCTGAACGACAGACCATTAACGTATGTGTCATCCAGTATACACGACAAGATTGGGTTGACCCCAAACCACCTGCTGCATGGGAGGACACTAACTTCATTGCCTTACATTGAGGTCACCGACGAGGAGGTAACTGATCCAACATACTCAGAGCATCACGAAATCAACAAGAGATATGAACATTTATCCAGACTACACGCGCAATTTTGGAGAAGATGGTCATCTGAGTACTTGACAGCCCTACGAGAACGACATCCAACTACAGGAAGTCGCAACAACGTCATCAAAGTTGGTGATGTAGTGATTATACACAGTGACACGGAAAAACGTCAGAAATGGCATCTGGGAACCGTAACAAAGTTGATATATGGTAACGACAAACTGGTGCGATCTGCGGAGTTGAATACTGCAAACGGCCCGACAAACAGACCCATCCAGAAGTTATATCCATTGGAAGTTGTGTCTGAACAGCTGACTACAACAACAGAGCATGAGGAGGAGCTTACAGATGTCAGATCAGACTCCAGTACTAATACAGGGGCTACTGTGAATTCGACGCCTATTCCCGATGACAACACTCAGAAGGCGGATGACGTCTTTCCTAGACGACCGATGAGAGATTCTGCTGTAGCTGCTCGCATACGAATAGCGGACCTTATTTGACTCAGACAATTTACACGATTTGCATGCATTCTTTATTCCATCGTGTTTGTTCAAAGTCAAAATATGCTTTCGTGGACAATTTGAGCAACGTTTCTAAATTCTATAGTATAATGGACATATTAGTGGACCTTTATACGCGTTAACTTTCACGTTTTCTGAGATTCTCTGTTCATGGTGTTTACGTATTTTCTATTTTTTCGCGCGGCGGAGAATTTGGAGAAGTGTAGAACGTAATTCAAAATTTATTCATTACAGACACTAGGATCCTGAGATAGGAACTCTCAGCCAATCATAGACATTTAGTTTATCCAATCAGACTTTGGTATATTTCCCGCTCAAATTACTTTGCTACTTTTCCTGATGTTTTCTCCAACGTTCATGGTCGACGTCACGAGGTAGAATAGGAACTTGCCACGCTTCTAGTTTTAGGACATGGTTTTGGAGAGCTCTATAGACAGCATGGCTGGACAAGCCTTGCTACTCTGGTGTTACTAGTTATTGTTGTTGGATTCGAATTGTAATAAACCAACCTTGGTTTTTACATTGAGCCGAATCACTCGCTTCTGTTTCGACGTCAGTTTATCTCGAACCCCACCCCGGGGGATTCTCATCGTCACTTTACTCCCCCACAAAACGCACCCCCCCAAAAAAGACCAAAAAAAAACCCAAAAAAACAAAAAGAATTGAGTCACTGATAAATTTACCCAAAGGCTAAACAAACTGACCACTCTCCCATACGAGTTGCGGTATAAATGTTGTCGCGAAAACAAGACAGATCGAAGATAGCTTTGATAAATCAGCGAAACCTGGTATTTCTAGGGTATAAAACTATGAAGTTGATATTTTTGTAGTCATGGTCAGTTGATTTCCCACAAATAATACTCGTAGTTCGTCACTTTTTCTAAGCGTATCGTTGCCTTACATAGCTTATATTATATCCTCCCTCAGTCCATAGGCACGGTTGTTGATTGTACAGTTCTCGCGATGATATAGGTTTGGCCACCTCACTATAAAACAGCGAAAAAAACTATTAAGTACGTCAGGGGTCGGTGCAATCGCGAAGTCGAGAGGATCTTTGAGGAATATCAAACGTTAGTGGGGGCAAATTTTATACACCAAAGCAAGAAAGCTACCCGAAGCAAACTCTCTTTGCCCCTAAGTTTCATGGAAAACTAGTAGAACGAGCAAGGGATAATCAGCAAAACAGATTTATTCAGTGCACACCTCCAATCGCAGCATGCAGATAGTACGACCATGCTCGTAATCTTTAAGAAGTGAAATTTGGGTGTTAAAACTTGATATTTATTCCCCTCGGAATTAAATGAACCGGATACACATATTGTGACATAGTATCCAACGATGGTCGGATAATACGACTGTTTTGAGAACGGGGAAAAATCGCCGTGTAAGTATCGGTACATTCACCACCAAAATAGCTTTAGCCCGATAAAAAGACGATACGACGATGTAACATTTAAAGAAGAAAGTGACTTTAATAGCGAACAAGGCGACATCAACACTGGGACGTAAAGTCCATGTCTCTTCATCGACATCATACATTTACCGTCTGAAAAACAGAAATTCGTTCAGTAGATCATTTCCTAACAAAACATACGTAAATGATAACGGCAGTGTCCCGACATAGAAAAGTAATAATAAAACCAATGGCATGTACTTACCCGTAAAAACATCGACAAGCATATCTTACAATGTATTCCTATCACAAAAACTAGCAAGACACTGACAAACTCAAAAGATCTGTGTAAGTCGGGATTTTTCACCTCAAAAATTAAAGGTTAGGTTATCGAAAAGTTCACACCAAAGACAATCAGACGGCAACAGTAAGCGGCTTAGTGCTCTTTGAATATTTTTCGGTCACTACGCAAGTAAGCTTGCGTGCTTTAAAATAAATATATTTTAAAACTCAAGGACTTGTCGTGTGCCCAGAGGAAAAGTACTCGTCCTCGATATAACTGTGGCAATTCGTTGCTTTGATTATTATCATGAAGTCCCAAAGGTTAATCTGTAATAAATTTGTTCAGCTTTTCAAAGTAGTTTTTAAGTTTTTTTGTTTTTAATATTATGTAATCTCTTTGATGAGCCATGTTCAAGCTGATACACCACACCGTCCCTGGAGGGACGGTGATGAAAAAACCTATGCCGCCGGCCGGCCTCGGTCGCACTCGGTGTCAATATAAGTAGGTCGCTGTTAAAGTTCAGGGGTCACGGTATTGTGGACCTCTGGGAAAGCACGTATAGCCGTCCACAGAAACTGACCGCTCCATGGGTGCAGGTTACTTCGACCCTCGTCCTTTAAAACACATGTAAATCACAATCTTTTGGTGCAGGTATATTGTTTTCGTCGTCCTCAACACAAAATAAATTATTGTCATAAGCGTCAGGCTCTAGCAGCAAGAAGTTTCGAGGGTCGGAGACTCTCGCTCCATGTCCACGCTGATCACGCACAGACGCTGTCATGGTGCTAGACTTGGTTCAAGTCTGTGATTCATGTGTTTTATAGTTGAGTAAAATTCACCGACTTGAACTAAGTCTATCATGGTGCCCGCACTTTGCCTATGAAAGTGTTAATTTTTTTATTTGAAGCAAGCATATTTTTCATAGAAATACCATCAACCCTCCCAAGCAAGTTGTCAAGGTCTAAGTGAATCTTGTACCGGGGCTTGGTCGAGGTGACCACAACCATGACACCAGTATACTTTGGTCAAAACAGACAGGGCAGTTTACTAGCCCTGCGTACGATGCTGTGTCGTACATTCCAAAATTGGACGAGTACAAAACTTCGACAGGACAACAAAGTATCCAAGTTGTAAAATAAACAAATTGTTTAACAACGCCGGGAACATACAGCTACAGCATCGTAGCCAGGGCTGTAGTTACCTGCTAGTGCAGGTGCAGCAGGCCTCGAGCACAAAACACGGGACCGTACATCGCTGCATAAAACTCATCAGTCACCATGTTTAAAAGTAAAGTTTATGTCTTGATCACTTAATTTATTACGTTTTCTATTACTAGTAATACATATGAGACTTTCTTATCGTCCTGGACGTACTGTCAATGCAAATTGGAGGCCTCTAATCTGTATGATCAGCCTAATCGTCTACGTCTTCACTTGTTCAAGTCCGATAATTAATGCATCGTTAATTTAACACACAAATTAGGTAACAGCGAAATCCAACCAAGAGGTGAGTTTGCTATTGGGCTTGCCAGCTCGATGCATACGGATAAAGTTTTTCATTTTGCCTGTGGTACGTACTGTGATCGCTGCACATTACGGAAGCTGGGTTAGGTTCAGTGGTTGCAACGTAGCGAGGCTGCGCCGGCCGGCCGGAATCTTAAGTCTTGCGCGAAGATCATTGAGGTAAATGTACTGGGTAAGTTTTACCATGGACGTCTTTCTTACCATCCATGGTTTTACCTTTATGTAGAGATCCGATTCAGCTTCC
Organism: Ptychodera flava; assembly: GCF_041260155.1. Taxonomy (NCBI): domain Eukaryota; kingdom Metazoa; phylum Hemichordata; class Enteropneusta; family Ptychoderidae; genus Ptychodera; species Ptychodera flava. The sequence continues at coordinate 52,880,605 of NC_091929.1, read as the reverse complement.
GCATGGCATGGCTGTGTGCTGGCTATGCCACACGGCTTGCGGGACAGCCGGTAACAGTAACTCAGTCCCTTCGAATCTTACTGTCGGGTTCACAGATTTTTTTTGCACATGAAAATTACAGGCGATCTTCAACAGGCCGTCCCGACGCCCGGGTCGCTAGAATCATATTGAAACGACAATTACAAGGCAATAATCTCCACTTGCAAAGTTCAAACTAACACACATATACATATAAACTCCTATTCTCCGTGTATGCTCGACTGACAAACTCCAATTGCTGTGTTTCCGACCAGTGTAGAGGGGTTGATCACGATGATTGCAAAGTAGTACCAAGTAGTTGCAATGCATCGTACATTTAGTTTTGCTGATGAGGGCGCATTGCGCACGGGAATTATAAAAGTTTACTCGAAAATTACCGTAGGGAAAAATGCCCGGTAAAGGCCTGGTCAAGTAAAACATCCTCGGGTTCGTGTAAAGGCGCGCGCGCGTAAACGGGTCGAGTACTCGAATTTGCCACGCAAGTTGAAATGTCTACTATTATCATGTTAACAGTCTATTACCTTTCTAATCAAAATTGTACTAGTTGACCGATGCATTGTATGAAGTCTGGATCTATATGTAAAAAATGTTATGTTAAATTCACATATATATAAGAAATTTAACCATGAAAAACTATTCAAAACTTTGTAATTTTGTTACATGTACTTTGTTGACATATAAAATTCACTTTATATATTTCAAAATGCCTTTCCTTAAAATGAAGTGTACATGGAAAACATGAGAACTTTGATTTATGTTTAATCATTAGATATTGAGTTTCAGCCAAAATAAACAAGGCATCATGGTAAACAATGTTCAATTGCTACATGTAAAAATCAGGATTAAGGCTGAGTCTGTGGTATGTGTCCTTCATGATAAGAGCGATAATGAACAATAAAACTTGCAAAAAAAATGAATCACAGTACAAACCAAGCCACCACCGGCACTACTTGGAGAGAGTAGTTGTATCAAGTCCGAAAACATTTCTTCCATCATTAAGACATCGAATGATCGGCAACTGAGACGAGAATAAAACTGTATCATGTCCGATTTATACTATGTTATTCCTATGCACTGCATGCAGTAGAGTTGCTATCATAAGTACTAATCCATAATGATCGAAATGAACATAGATCACTTCTTGTCGCCATATGTTCTCAACTTCTCAAAGAACAGTGGTTGGTTTGAAATAGTCCCCTACGGTGTGGAAAGTGTCGAAGTAGCAAACTCTCAGTTGAAACCTCACTAAAAGGCTGGAAAATTCAATATGTCCACGGCCATTACACTGTAAATAACGGACATCCAATGATCGAAGTTTAACTTACATAAACTCTAAGTGTGTAACACAGGCAACGTCCTTCAAACATTACAGTTGTTCTCCTAAACCTCTTCTGTGTTCCCTTCATCGTCCACTGAGAGAAGTAATCGACGATTTCTACCCAAAACCGTGGCTTAATGGAGTGAATGATACCTGCAGACTCACACATTCAACACTGGAATTCAAAATGGCAGCCTTGACAAAATTGGCCAATCAAAAGTCTTGTTTTACAACATGTGATGTTGTTTGGTCAAAGTTCGAATACATGATGATCTGTTTGACCTGTGACCTCCTGGCTGCTGCCATAGCCTTTCAAACACTAGTTTTGCAAGAATGGGAGAGTATATTACTTTTACGCCATTTTTATACACTATAAATCAGTCAGTGTACCTCTATGGCCTTTTGATATGTATGATTATGCAAGTAATGGTCATGAGTAGTCAGATTTTAAGCTATTACCCTTATAAATGTGTTGGCATGTATCAACGTAGGACTCACTTTCTGATCGACACATGACTGAGGTAATGGCCTTATATATTTAGTGCATGGTGCTACACGGCAACACAGAAAAACCTTGAACAGGGCCTATGGGCTACATTGCAGCTATTCAGTGGTATGACTTGTAAACCAAACAAAAAAAATTGTAGTTTCTTTTCCTGAAATTCGTCAGGGCTTTTTTGAAACTTATCATTTAAAAACAATGTCCAGAGAAATAACCTTCATGCATTGATGTTTTTCAGTACATTTATTTCATATTCCAAGGTAATGTTGCATGGTTTGATAAATTTGCGCATTCCACACACTATTTGACCTATCTATTTTTTTTTCAAAAAATAGTATTTCTCAAATCATTAATCCTTTGACTTTTCTTTTTCTTAAGGATTATGTGGTATTTACAGTACATACCACATATAACTTACCATGTAGATTTTTGTTTATGTATTGAGTGATTATGATATTTGGTATCCTGTTGTTTTCATCATTGGACGACTGTGTTAAATTCTGCCTGAAAATATTCTTTATGACTTGTTGAAGAGAATTTTGCAATATTACAATTTAACCAAAATAAAAATTTAAAACTAAAAAAATTCATGTATCATTTTGTACGAACATACTGGGGTTTCTAAGCTTTCTTTCATTGTAATATACTGTACATTATACAGTGCCACTTGGGACAGTAAAAAGTCTGGTTAGTACCAAACAAGATATATATTTCACATATATCTACATGTTCAGGGTGCAAATTTCACCATTATCATTGCGATAATCCCATTAGTGTTTACCAAACTAGAACAAACTTGGTGCAGATTAAAAATGATCAACTAGAGTGTTTATCAAATTCGTCACAAAGATAATGCTTATATTGTAAGTTTTGATTTAACTGTGGTCATCAACAATGTTTGTTGGCCAACAGTGATATACATTACAATTTGACATGGCATCCTTCTTTGAGCTGCAAGCAGTCTTCAGAATGATCCATTTATACAAATGTAAACAAAGTTCTTAGGGAGAGCTGAATTTGGTCTGCACAGAGCTGACAGTTGTCTGCATTGACTTAGTAGACAGCTCAAATTATCAGTTTTGTCTGCTGCCAACAAACTACAGCTCAAGACAACCAAAACAGAACTGCAATTGAGCTGCACAGAGCTGTGGCAGACTGAAATCAGAGCTGGAGCAGCTCAATACAGATCTGCAGGTTTAGTAAGGGGTAGGACACTGTTGCAGGAATCACCATCCTCTCGGAAGTTATGAGAGTTATATGTTTCATCTTTGGATTATACTTCTGAATCTTTTTACGACCACTCTCGGTACTACTGTGGCCCGAAACAAATTTAAAGTCTCTGTACTTTCGAACATCTTCTATTGTCTTGCCGAACATTGCATTATTCATAAGCTTATAGAAATTCTTTTCAAATTTTGTCTTTCCCTCCATTCTCATTTTAGTGTTAAAGCCAATATATTCCGCGAGACACTTTTTCTCTTCGAAGGCAAGTGCCCGATGAATCTTTTTCAGTCGCATTCCCATCTGAAGATAGAATTCAAGCAACTTATAATGTAAGACGTATCTCTCTCTGTCCATTAGACTTGTAATCAGTCGACTGCCCTGCCTCGGAAATTCGTAGTGATGTGGCGCGAGAGGTAGATCGGAATGTTCTTCATGTAATTCGGCCGGATATTCTAAGTCTACTTCTAGAAAACTTGGCGGAAATCTAGCGCCGGGCCCCCTATCCAAGCCTGCTCAACCATTCTGAGCAGACCATCTAACAATTCTTCCATCGTCATCCAATGAAGTCCCCCCATTGGCATTGGTTGACTCATTGCCCATCCATGGAGATTATTAGCATCGAGATATTTAATTTCGGTCAATGGTTTCTCTATATCATAATTCCCGCCAGCCTCATCTGTTTTGTAAGCTGGATGATTTGTCTGTAAGTAATGAATATTACACTGACTGATACCTCGAATTCCCCTCTGTATGAATTTCATCTACTCAGCACCTTGAATGAGTTTAAATTTATTACATGTATAAAGTAACATAGCATCCCATGTCAAGCCGGGCGCTGACATATAGTGGGCTGGGTCTAACTTATATGCTTCTAAACATGTGTCACGGAAATTTTCGAATATATTCGCAAGAAGGAGAACGTCAGTCTCGCAATAGAATTCCACATAATCTTTAATCGTCTGACATCGTACTTAATCCCATACATACAATGCATGTTCATAATCAGACTCGGAGATATCCTCTTCCTTTAGTTTGCTATGAAATTTGTGTATCGGTGGGAGCTGGTTCTCTTCCAGTCTGTCAACCGAGTCTTAAATATTCGTATGGGAAGAAACCTTTCTTCTTCTGAATATCTTTATACGGAAGTTTTACCATCCATCCATCCTCTGGCACTGTCTCTGCCAACTCATCGAGCGGTTCTTTCATTAGTTGGGCACTATCCATAAACTTTATAGAAAAGAAACGTTTCACTGTCTTCTTCTTCCCATCGACAACAAATGAGGCGTAAAAGAAAAATGATTTCATAAGACACATAATTCCACCATTACCCGTCTTAGCTATGATATTTGGCTCTGGTTCGTCAACATCCCTGATTTCATGTATTTTTTGTAAAATAAAAGAACCATCATATCCCTTGAGATTGTGAAAGTAGATAGGAATGGTTCTCGACGGGCGGCACGTTTTACAATAAAAAGTATTTTCATCCATCACTATTCGGTATCCGGCTTGATCTTTACATGCAATACAGACTGGATCGTTGTAATTAGATCCATCTTTCATCTTTTTTATTTTCCAATTATACGTTTGCGAATAATACTCGGCCCTTTTCTTCATATCCTTTAGAAATTCTGTAACACAATCTGTACCTGTGAATGTTCTTTTACTATAAACTTTCGGCTTACTGCCTGGCCATCGTTCAATCATAACATACGAAATACAAATTGGAATGTGTCGGCCGGTGCCCTTCTCAATAATTGCCTCAGTATCTGCATACACAACGTAGGGGCAGGGCACCTTCTTCTAGTGTCCTTCGAATTGGCACACTTCCTCGCTGCCGAAAGGAAGAATAAGATTGCTCACACAATGCTTATTTTTTAACCATTTAGGCAGTTGGACTCGTTCTGTTCCCGTTCCGGCGCCGGCCCCGAGTAAAATTTCTACTAGAATTACTTCAAAATTAAGTATCTCCTCGAGAACGAGACCAGAACCCTCAACATTTTCAATTGTATCAAGCATATGGTCGTAGCGATCTATTAATTGTTGTTTTATATCCGATCCTCTTACATCTTTTGTGTATGTATCTTTTAATTTAACAGGCAATGTACGAATTTGTGTATTACCGTTTTTCGGATCCAATAATTTGACTTCCATATCTGTATAAACAGAGTACATCTTTCTTATTTTGGTCATACCTTCGATATCGATCGTTTCGATATCCTCGACTCGCTTGACTTCAGGAAATTCTTTTCGTAAAACTGCCCCATCGAATGCTTTTCGTAAGCGGCGGGAAACGTCAATATTCTCTTCCATAATAATCTTTATAATATATACTATCCTAAAAAATTTTTAAAAAAGAAAATATTCTATGATAGGTCATCAAAATCCACTATAATATTTTTGGCAGCATTTATTTGTTTATATATCTCACCTAATCTTTCTAAGTCGACTAGTTCTTCCGCATCTTGATTTTCTGATTTAAAAGGTGTGACACAAAATAACCTCTCTATAGTGAAAGAAAGATTACGCTTATTTAAGCGCGGTTTAAATGCTAAGAATTCTATCTTACTACCTTTTCGGATATTACGAGGTACAATAGCAGGATTTTCTCTGGCTTTCAATCGGCTCACTGCTTTAAAACCACAGTCGATTTCTTGAACTATATCAATACATGTAGCGAAATCGTGAATTCCTCTTTTAAACCGAAATTTAAAATACTTTGTCTGTGTGTCGCTCCCTCGCTTCTGATTCACTTTAGAAGGATTGTAAAATAATACCTGCGGAGCCCCTGCCGGAACGGTTCCGATAGGATTCTTGGAGTGAGCGACCAGGCTTGCAGCATAACTTTTAGCGGTGGATGCATCGAAACTTTCACCTAAGGTACGGAATACTATTAAATCGGTAAACTTTTGAAGACTTTGTTGCCAACGGACACACATTTCATCGCATGTAGCAAGATCTTTTGAACCATATTTAGGTCCAATATTGAAAACCGCTTCTAGCTCACTGTCTACATATATAATAGGATCTACATATTCACCAAATACTAATTTGCCGTCACTGATTTGAATGTTTTCTCCACTTTCAAGTATTTTTATTGCATCTGAAATAGAAAGGATTGCCATTGTCTTATCATAATATATCTTACGAAAATAATTTAAAAAAAATGTATGATATACGTAGCACAAAAATGCCAAACATATTGATAAATGGGCCAACTGGAAGTGGTAAGAGTTACGATGCAGTAAATTTGGCGATGACTCACGTACCAGAATTTGACACTAGTTTTTCTAGCAACATTGCCGACTTTTATAATGGGAAAGTTTCGATTGCCGATTTTCAGAACCAGTTTATAGAACATACTCTTAGTTTACAATGTCGGGCTGGTACAGACCCTTCGGAACGCGCCGCTGGGAAAGCCAACTACATTATTTGTGACTCTTCCATAATTCAACATCTGACTTTTTCTCGAATCCGGGGTGTTTCCGTTTCGTCGCAAGAAAAAAAGATTGTTTCTAGAGCATTTGACCATTTACATAGTTTCATTATCATATTCAAAGATATGAAATTTGATTATTGCAGGCGGAATATTCTGACTCGAGCAAGACAATATGAAATAACCGAGTCCGCCTTAAAAGAACTAGAAGAGATTCATGATAAGTTCAAACAAGTTTTCTTAGAAATTTGTAATGACTACAGACTTCCATGTTTGGTAATTAGTCAACCACTTACGCCTGAAGTTCTCAAGAATATACTTAATCCAACAATTGATACAGAGACAGTCGGGCCAGTAGATTTTCCACGAGCTTTTGACTTTGGAATAGCATTTGATGGCGGCAGCCAGGGATTTTTAATAGACGGTTTTTCCGAAGACGAACTTGAAAAAGCTTATTATCCACCTGGCCAAGAACAACTAGAACAACCTCGAGTCTCACTCAAGAACCTACACAAACTTCTTAATGCTTGTGAATCTGTGAACGCATACAATGCTCCGTTTGACTTACAGACACTTGATATGATGAAGGGACAAGACTTTAAAGTTACTTGTCTATGGTTCATGTCAGTTGTGTACATTATACTTCAACCAGAACTTATCGATAAAGCTGAACAAGAGGACTCGAAAGAAGGGACCATGGCAACATGAGAAGTCGCTTTGAAGATCTTGCAAACCTTATATGCTCATCCGGAGTACCACCTCATCCACATACAGCCAAACAAGATGCAATAAGCGAACATTACTTACGACAATTAATTACTTGGCCGGGCGGATGGAAGAATAATGGTAAACTGACACTTTCTTCTCTTAAGAAATTAAGACTTCTTCCATGGTACTTATTGAATAACGTTCATAATTACTTACTTTAGTACTTGACAAGTACCAGCACAAGAACTACAGAGAGTAGTTACAAAGTTCTAATTACATTTTCCTCTGGCTCCCAACTATTGAACTTCTGGATAACCTTTCCATTTTATCAGATAGTATTTCTTTCTTCTAATTTTTTTCGTCTTCAAAAGTCGTTCTACTGTGTACAGCTCGTCGGCATCAGAACGTTCCGAAAGGGCACTCTGCAGTTCATTGAATAGAAAGTGCCGAGTATTTCCTCTCCATTCAGATCTTTTATCTTATAAACTGGCTTCGTTCCCAGTCCAGCTGCGTACACCACTTTTGAAACTATGAAAATCTCCTCTGTCCAATTTGGTAAATATCCTTTCTGAAGTGGTCTTGCATTTTGTAATTCGGACCCGTTCTCCCGGCTTGAATTCAGGGTTAGCTCCCATGGCTGCCAACAAAGGGTAAAGTGTATAAAATGCCTGCCAATCGTTGTCCTCTGTTACGTCGACGGGTTTCATTTTGATACTTCCGTGAATGGTGTTATTGTAATTCTCGAGAAGTTGTGGTAGAATATCGAGCCATTTTCGTGTCTGTCTGTATGTGAAGTATTTCCACATCATAGTTTTAAGATTCCGATTAAAACGTTCCACGACACTAGCTTTTTTGTCACTGTAGGTGTGAAACCAGTGAATACCTGACTCCTGGAGCCATTTCTGCATTTTTCGGTTAGTAAATTCCCGCCCCTCATCTGTCTGAAGTTTGTCAGGTTGCCTCCCGGATTTCTTAATTATGTCTTGTAGCGCCTTCAGAGTATCATCAGCCATTTTTGACTGTATCGGCCTGGCCCATGCATATTTACTGAGCACATCGATTACTGTTAGCATGTATCGAATGTTTTTATTCTCTTTTGCGAATGGTAAAGGAAACTCCACAAGATCTTTTGCCAAAACTCGTCTATCGATGTTACTAAAACACGCCTCCCGCCCGTAGCACCGCGAGTACGAGGTACCGGTTTATGTAGATTATAAGTTAGCTTAGTTTTTAACCAGTCCTCTATCTCTTTCTTAGTAACTTTTAGTCCGCTGGCGCGCGCTGAAAAATATAATTTTTGTACACCTCCAAAACCAGTTCTTGGGTTGTAAAATAATTCTCTAAGAGTTCCTTCAGGATTCCTATCGGTGAAACCTTCGGGCAAAGCCATGATTAGCTATATTATAATTGTATGTTGTACGGATGCCATAAATGAAATACTAATTTACTGAATGGCGTATTTTTCAATTGCCTGACTAGGGAAGTGGCCTCCCGTTCTGACAACTCCATTCCACATTCTTTTATAATAGTCTTGTTGTCTGTGTGTAAAATAGTACTAACATCTGTATGTTTTCCCTGAATGGTTTACTAATACTAATATATTGTTGAGTCAGAACCCAGACAGATAAACCGTCGTGTCTTGCGCTGAAACCAAGTTTGACTAAAACCTCACTGCGCTTCTTCATATCTTTGGACGAGGCGCAGTCATCGAGTATTATTAAAGTGTTTGTACCGGAAAACTCCTTATGTATAAAGGCTAGTGTATCATCCACAGCATCGAGTCCGACCGAAAATGAATCTTTAATTATACGTTTTATTGTTCATGAATGTCGGACAAATGAAAACAATATATTCAAATTTCAAAAGTACGGACCGGTGAGGAGATCCACAACATATTCCGTTTACCAGAATTTGTCAGTCCAGTTATAATCATGTTGAATGGTATGGTTGCATACATCGGATCTATATACTGTACATAAATGTAATGAATATGGCAAAAGATAACAAACCAATTTTGCCGTATTCGTGAATAGGATCCGCGCCGGCGGCGACTGTATCTGCTGCCTTCGGAATCCGACTCGTGTCAGCAGCATCTGCCGTATTAGGTGGCTCATCCTGCCACTTCACAGCATCCTTGTCCCCTTCCATCTCATATTTAGCACTTTCTTTAATTTCCGTGTTTATATCGAAATTCACCCCGAAGGTCATAGATTCAGTTGCGTATTGCAATTCATTATTATAACCTGCGATTGAAGGGCCCGAAAGAATGACCATTTTAGACGGCAAGAGAAGTAAATTGGGCGAAACAGCCATATCAAGTTTGACACCAGTATTTGTTATTGTGTCTTGGTATCGCCTATAACTAATTACTTTGTCAGTATTACGAATTTCATCTTCGAGGAGAACGCCGAATTCTTTTCGGACTTGCTCTGCGCTGCCAGTATCACCCACTATGGTACTACGAATATTAGCTTGTGCGCCAAGTATGCAATATACGTAGGCTTCAAGGCTTTCATTGAGGCGGGCGAGACCGGCCTTTGTTAGTCCCGAGTCTCCCTTCAGAGGGATGAAACTATTGTATTGCCCCTCCGATCCGTCATTTCGGAAGAAATAATAATGTGGTCTGTCTTTGTCGGGCAGTACATGTTTTTTTCTTTCCAAAAATGGTATGTGTATAGAAAACACCACTGTCAGCGGAGAGGAAAAAGTCGTGACCATTGTATACTGCAGCAGGCTGACAAACAGGCCCACGATTAGTATAACATTCATAGCCATAACCAAGACCTTTATTTTGGCCTTTTCGTTATCGAATGTCGGACTTAGTTGGGCTTATATTTCCAAATTCTGTATGTAAGCCATACGTACAAGCAAACTGCTATCATGACGTTTCATAATTAAATTTATACTGGGACTGTGAGCTTTCTGACTTGTGCATGATCGTAGGGGCTTTTGCTCGTGTAGGTGTTGCTGTATACTAAACATAAAATAAAACACTGAAGCAAATGGTAAAATTAATGATATACCACATTAATCATTACCAAGAAAAATGTATTACAGTATTGCTGAGTTCAATACATGAACCTTTCTGTATAAGTATACAATATTGTTCAACTCGACACATTTTTCAAATGAAAATATCTAAACTGATAACAGGCATTTAGTGTGAGTCAACATCAAAAGACTACATAAACCTGTTGACAGAGTTCCAAGCAGATAATTCAACGATGCTATACAGTCATAAACAAACACAACATCACTCGTATAGGCTTCCAAGTGCTGGTACTCGATGGCTTTAGTGTTGAGATACACGGCAAATCTTCCTTTGAAAAAACAGCAAACTGACTTCTCGGTATCAGCGACTAACATTACAGGATACAGTACTTGAACATATATACTCAGGTAATGAAGTCAACAGCAAGCGAAAGTCTGTTCTGGAAACACTCGACACAGATGTTTCTCAACTTTTGCTAATTTGCATTATGCACATGGCTGAGTTACTCGTTTCTTTGTGTTCGGCAACTTCTCAAAACAACAGAACACAGAAAAGGTTACTCTCTTTCTAAACGTCTCACAAAGTCAATTACGCCAGCATAGCATTAAAATTGACGGTATGTTACAAACTGCAACTGTATTATATCAAGTTCAGTTATATTTACCAGACTAAATGACACTTCTGCATGAGTTGCAACACAGCATGAACAGGCATCAATGGCACTATATGGAACAGAGTCATCAAAGACGTCCTATGGACCATAAATTACCAAAACACTGACAAACTTGTTCCAAACTGAAGCATGAATTGCTTTAGTTACATATCTTCATGGCAGTACATCAATTTAGGCCGGATGGCTTGGATTAGAGACTGATGTCTCACTCACTCAGAGCGTACACTGTATGGTGTCACTGCGTCCGCCAATTTGTTACTACACACCCTGAATGAATGCACAGACTAAGTATCAAAGTACCACTGGTTGCGCTGTACATGCTATATAATTTACATGACAAAGGATGCATTACATCATGCTCTACATTCTCCCCTGGTTTACAGAATGACGTCCCGTCATAAACATACAAAAATCATAGAAAATAAACAAAAACAAAAACTCTGAAAGATATCTCAATTATATCACTATACACAAGTTATACTTTGGACACAATATCAATAATTGCTTTACAAATATTACTCGACACTTCAGAAAACTAAGTTTTCATAGATGCAAGAAATTCAGCTCTGATCACCCAATCAGGTTCTACACTTGAATGTGAGTAAGTAAGATGTTCTGGTGGTTTCCTAACTCTAGATGATCTTCTCAACTTTGATTCACGGGCTTCTGATGCAACTTCCTCTAGTGGTTCATCATCTACTGCTCCGACATCTTCAGTGTCAATATGGCTGTCTTCATCTGCAGGTTGAATACTGCCCTTTTGAACTTCTGGTAGGTTATCGACATTCTGGGTTCCAGTTGTTGCTAAATCTGCTGGGACAATATCAACGTGTTTAGGTTCAGAATTATCATGTTGAAACACAGGCACAACAGAGGGTACAGTAACTACCTCATAATCCTCTTCTGATGAGTCTTATGAAGTGTCATCACTATGGTAACTACAAATATCTCTTCAACGAACTCTCTTCTCTTGCTTCTTTGTTTCTGAGGTGCAAGCTCTCTGTCCTGCTGAAGAGTTTCAGGCCATGGAAGTGCTGAAGTTGGTAATAACAGGTTTCTGTGCAATGTACGTTCCTTCCCTGTTTATTCTCTGGACAAACCACATAAACGGGTAGGTCTGGATCGCACTGTTTGACAACTCTATAAGGCTGACTTTCCCAAATATCGCCAACTTCTGCTTTCCTCTGATCCTGACATTCTTGACTAGTACACAGTCACCTGGTCTGAATATAGCCTCGCGAGATTTCCTGTCATATCGATTATTGTTACTTGCAGCTGCCTTCTCAGCTGCTTTCGATGCAAGTTCATAGGCATAACTGAGTCTCTTCCCCAACGATTCAGCATATTAATGGTGACTCATCTGTTCTCCATTGTCAGGCTCAATACCCCTGCAAACATCAACAGGTAAGCGTGGATGTCTTACAAACATCAGATAGTAAGGCGCGTATCCTGTAGCATCGTTCCTTGTACAGTTATATGCATGTACTAATGGTGGAACATATGACTTCCAATCTTGTTTCTTCTCATCTGTCAACGTACCAAGCATGTTCAAAAGGGTCCTGTTAAAGCGTTCCAACTGTCCGTTCCCTTGTAGATGTACGGTGTCGTTCTCGATTTGACGATACCAACTATCTTACAAAGTTCACTTATCACTCCGGATTCAAAGTTCCGTCCACTGTCAGAATGTAATCTTGCTGGAAATCCGTAATGGACCAGAAAAAGGTCAAACAGTACTCTTGCAGTGGTTCTAGCAGTATGGTTCTTGGTTGGCACAGCAACAGCATAACGAGTAAAATGATCAGTAATCATCAGGATATTGGCAACTCCTCCTTTAGACTCTTCAAGAGTTAAGTAGTCCATACAAACTAACTCCATGCGCTGAGAAGTACGTACATTTACCAATGGTGCTATCACTTGTCTTCCCGTTGATTTATGCAAAATACACTGTTTACAATTCTCAATCTTGGCATCTACATCTTGAGACATCTTTGGCCAATAAAAGCGAGTTCTCAGTAGATGTAATGTCCGTTCTTTTCCAAGATGTCCAATCTGATCATGAACTCCTTCAATAGCTCTACTTCTGAAGGCTTTGGGTAAAACCAACTGGAATGTGTTCTGGCCGTCTACAGTTTTACGACAACGATGTAACACTCCATTTCGCCAACATAGACGATCCCACTCCTTCAGTATTAGCTGTACATCTGGCGATTCTGATTTTCTTTCTCTTGTAATTGGGCATCTACTCCCAATTTCAGATCACAGATTCTAGCAATTACATTATCTTCCTGTTGATAATGTTTCCATTCATCCATGGTAATGACCGGCAGTGACTCTACACCTGGCCAAGGCAAAGTCTCTTCAAAAGTCTTTGGTACACTATCTGGAGTGGCACATTCTGTTTTGATAAGGACTGATGCTGTATCTACTGCCTGTTTACAATCAATACCTTGAGTGTGGTAGTGACAAACAGCTTGAATCATATCTTCTGTAGTCTCTAACTTGTCCTCAGTCTGCTCACTGTCATGTGGTCTGCATGATAAACCATCAGCATAACCGTTTCTCTGTCCTGGACAATACTGTAAGGTGAAATCATACATTGACAATGCAGCAAGCCACCTATGGCCGGTAGCATCCAGCTATGCAGATGTCCTTACATATGTAAGTGGATTGTTGTCTGTTACTACTTTAAATCTGTTACCATACAAGTAATCATGAAATTTTACAGTTACAGACCATTTTAATGCTAAGAATTCCAGTTTATGTGCTGGGTAGTTTCTCTCACTCTTGGAAAGGCTTCTACTAGCATATGCTATCACTCGTTTCTTTCCATCCTGCTCTTGGTAGAGGGCTGCCCCAAGCCCTGTGAAACATGCATCCGTGTGCAGTTAAAATTGTAGGCTGTTGTCTGCAAATGCCAGAGTAGGTGGTGATGTAAGCTTCTCAATCAGGATTTTAAACGCAGTCTGACACTCTTGGGTCTACTAGAACATAATCTCAGATGACTCTTGTCGTTTACTATTCACCTGCTTTCCTTTCTTCTTTGGCTGACCTCCCATAAGTGCATGCAGAGGTTTACAAATCTTTGAGAATCCTTCAACAAAACACCTGTAGTAACCAGCAAATCCAATGATGACTTCACTTCATTTGCATTTTTCGGAACTGGCCATGTCTTTAAAGTCGCAATCTTCTCAGGGTCAGTCTCTATTCCCTCTCCAGAGACCACATGTCCAAGAAACTTTACTTCTTTTCTGAAGAACTGACACTTTGACAATTTCATTTTCAAACCATAAGACTGTAAACGCTCTAATATGGCTTCAAGTCTCTGCAAGTGTTCTTCAAATGTAGCTGAAAACACTGTAGACTAGACATTGCTTAAAGTTGTAATCTGCTAGGCACTTCTCCATAAGACGTTGAAATGTACTAGGAGCATTCATCAACCCAAATGGCATTCTATTGGCCTCAAAGAAACCAAGTGGTGTCACGAAGGCTGTCTTTGGCTTGTCTTCCTCGGCTACACCTATTTGCCAGTACCCATTCTTCAGATCTATGGATGAAAACCACTGTGAACCGCTAAGTGCGTCTAAAGACTCTTCAATTCTAGGCAGCGCATACGAATCTCGGATAGTTTTTGCATTAAGTCTTCTATAGTCGATGCAAAGACGTGTAGAATCATCTTTTTTGTGAACTTAAAAAAAAGAGATGCATAAGGACTATGCGACTCTCATATTACATAACCGTCAAGCGTGCTTTGTAACAACTTCTGCTACAGCAAGGGCTGTATTCTACGATATCATTCTCGAAATGGATGATCATCAATCAGAGGTCTTCTGTGCTCTACAGCTGTAGTGTAACCCAACTCATCATTATTTTCAGCAAATACTGGACACATTCTGTTTAGAGGCTGATGTGCCTGTCTCTTTTGTGTTTAATGCAATGGAGAGTCACTAAGGTCAAAAACAAGTTTCTGTTCCTTTGTTGATGACTTACTACTCATGAATTGAGAGCTGGATAGAGTAGAGTTAACATCATTAACAACTGCAATAGGATCACTCACAGATTGTCGCTGACACAATGCCTCATAGCTGGAAGGTTGTCCTGCCCATGTGTCTGTGTACACTTCACCAAGTACATCTCCTGGTCTAACTGTAACAGGCTTCGCTGAAATGTTGTACACTTCTACGGAACATGGCATTTTCTACCATAACATTTCATTATCACAGCAGTAGGACTAATCATCAGACTTCCTGATAGACCAGTTTCACTAACAGGCTCTACGACGACAGTATACTCATCTCCTTTCGGACCAGATTTTGTCACACCATCAAGCACAGTAGATTGACCAGGTAATATCTTCACTGGTTCCTTTGAACTGGCTTTCACTTAACCAATGCGTCCCTTCCTTCCACTAAAACGATCCCTTGCATTCAGGCGGCTGTAGGCAGTCTTCCAAGCAGTTGACATCACTGTATGCCTCATGAACTTTGACCCACACTTCTGCCGGCAATACTGTCTACATTCACTCATTAGGTTGGTACCTACTGTAAGTGGCACTCTAGTGTTGTAGCTGTTATCAGGAACTACAAGTGTCAATACATCAAAAGAATCTTCACAACCAAAAGCTTCTGATGGAAAGTTATGTCTAGTTCTATATACCCAAGGTATGGTACGTTCTGACCACCAGCGCCTTCAATGGACAATAAGTCTGCCACTGGTTGTATGCAAATGTCAGACAAATGTTCTTTGTAGAATGACTCACTAATGGTGGTTACCTGAGAGCCAGTGTCGATCAAACTCTTACAAGATATACCATTTATAAAAGCAGTCTCTTCATTGGCTTCACCAACAATTCTGTCCATAACACTCGCACTACCAAGTAATATGTCTTTTGGGCTTTGAGTCCATTTATTACTTACTGGTCGCTGTGTTCCTGTGGATGGAGGACCTCTTGTAGGCTGAAAATCATGAGTCTGTTTAAACAACTTCCTAAATTTTGGACAGTTCCTTGCATATGTCCTTCATCACCACAATTGTAACAGGTACCACGATTCCTTGCTGATCTACGCTCCCGTGGCCTTCCTCTTTCTGTAGAAGACATACTATCTTTCTGCTCAAGTAGTGTCAAACGTGTAGTCAGACTTTCTATGGTATTTCGTAATGCTGCAATCTCTGATGCTGACTCTTGTTTCACTTGCTCAGAAACTACTGACTGTTGAGCTTTGCTGAGCTTTGAACGTTTTACAGTAGTGGGGACGTTATCAGCACTGTCCTGTTTACTAGATTCACGCACCTCTTCCTCTGCAAGTCTCACTACTTGTAGTAGTTTATCAAAAGTTTCACAACTTCTATACTCATGTCTTGCAACATTCTTTATCTGTTCATTTCTTAGTCCTCTCCAATACACAGTTCTAAGAGTCTCGTCAATAGCAGCAGCAGCTATTCCTCCACGCTCCTTTGCTTTGTGAATGGCTAACTCAAGACGACAACCAAAATCAGCCAACGATTCTCCTTCCCCCTGCACACTGTTGTAAACTTGTTGTAACAGAGTTAAACCACTCTCAACAACACCATAGATGCCTTCTAATTTAGAAATGATTGACTGTATTGTAGCACTGGAACCCATACGCATCACAATCTCTCCTGGCTGACCTCTGAGTGACCTCTTTACAGCGGGTAACAAAACATCAGCAGTGTGCGTTTCCTATCAAACATTCCACTTCATACTTCCAGGCTTCAAAACTAACATCAGACTTGTTACTTGTATTTCCAGAAAATGTAGAAATTCTTGGAGACTGTAGCAGTGCAGTAGGCAAAGTCACTTGAGGTTGTCCAATACTGGAACTAGTTGGCATGGTAACAATGTTTTGGGTACCATGAGAGGCTGTAGTTTGTCTACATCTACCGTGCTGCGAACTATCAGGAGTCTCTGAAGATTGTTCCAAAGTTTGTGTTGACACAGGATCAATGTCTCTCAGTCTTAATTGTTTTCTCATAAATGATGGTACATGAGCAACAATAACAACTCCAGGCCCTAATGGTGACCTGTTAAGTGTATTCATAGCTTCACGAGCGATTGTTTCATTTGCATACTGAAAAATACCATAACCTTCATTTTGTTTTGTTTCAGAATTGAAAGGTAATATGAAATTTACAATTTCTCCAACTCTACTCATGTGCTCATGAATCTGTTCTTTAGTACATTCATATGGAATATTATCAACCAGCACAGAGCAATTCTCATCACAATCAACACTTCCACCTGTTGCCATGGTTGCGAATATGTAAATTAATACAAAAACTCAATTAAGAAAATGCAAATTACAAATGTTCACCGACAAGAAATGTTACCGAAATAACAATCACAGTGTTGGTGCAATAAATCCCAAAAACGAAAAAAATACTCTACAAACTGCAAAAAGTCAGCAAAAGACTGAAATTACAGTTCTCAATAACTCCAAACAGAAAAGCAAAACAAGCACAGCGGTATACTCAAATCAAGTCACTATAGTACAGTGGGAGCCCTAACCACACAAGTCAACATGAAATCATTCACCCACTTGCAATTGCAAAAATGAATATTACAATACAGTGGTTGCACTAATCAAAGCTGACAAATCAACACAGCAAAACAGCAACACAGCCCCACGTTGGGCGCCAAATTATGTAAGCCATACGTACAAGCAAACTGCTATCATGACGTTTCATAATTAAATTTTATACTGGGACTGTGAGCTTTCTGACTTGTGCATGGTCGTAGGGGCTTTTGCTCGCGTAGGTGTTGCTGTATACTAAACATAAAATAAAACACTGAAGCAAATGGTAAAATTAATGATATACCACATTAATTATAACCAAGAAAAATGTTTACAGTATTGCTGAGTTCAATACATGAAACTTTCTGTATAAGTATACAATATTGTTCAACTCGACACACTTTTCAAAAGAAAATATCTAAACTGATAACAGGCATTTAGTGTGAGTCAACATCAAAAGACTACATAAACCTGTTGACAGAGTTCCAAGCAGATAATTCAACGATGCTATACAGTCATGAACAAACACAACATCACTCGTATAGGCTTCCAACTGCTGGTACTCGATGGCTTTAGTGTTCAGATACACGGCAAATCTTCCTTTGAAACAACAGCAAACTGACTTCTCGGTATCAGCGACTAACATTACAGGATACAGTACTTTAACGAACGTATATACTCAGGTAATGAAGTCAACAGCAAGCGAAAGTCTGTTCTGGAAACACTCGACACAGATGTTTCTCAACTTTTGCTAATTTGCATAATGCACATGGCTGAGTTACTCGTTTCTTTGTGTTCGGCAACTTCTCAAAGCAATACAAAACAGAACAGGTTGCTCTCTTTCTAAACGTCTCACAATGTCAATGACGGCAGCATAGCGTTCGAATTGACAATTTGTCACAAACTGCAACTGTGTTATATCAAGTTCAGTATATTTACCAGACTAAATGACACTTCTTCATGAGTTGCAACACAGCATGAACGGGCGTCAATGGCACTATATGGAACAGAGTCATCAAAGACTTCCTATGGACCATAAATTACCAAAACACTGACAAACTTGTTCCAAACTGAAGCATGAATTGCTTTAGTTACAAATTGTTAGGCCGGATGGCTTGGATTAGAGACTGGATGTCTCACTCACTCAGAGCGTACACTGTATGGTGTCACTGCATCCGCCATCTTGTTACTACACACCCTGAATGAATGCACAGACTAAGTATCAAAGTACCACTGGTGGCGCTGTACATGCTATAGAATTTACATGACAAAGGATGCATTACATCATGCTCTACATTTACATAGAAGTTCATTTTGGACGAGATTGTACAGATTGTCGCTGGCTTTGAAGACAGTATCCTCTGGAAGAGCAACGCCCATCTCATGAAGGATACGACGTATTGTAAAATATACATGAAAACGACAGAATGATCGTATTTGTGGCGGAAATTTCTTATCCAAGAGATGGGCGAATGATATACCACAACCAGTAGTGCTGCACCATACGGCAAAATTTAATTGCTGGTCCCAGTATTTCATGTCCGGGCCGCCCGACCAGACATTACTTTCTTTAGCTGTTTGATGAGTATATATCCCGAGGATGAAAAACAAATTTATCTGTCGGCATTACATATATTTCTAAGGAAATGAGAATAGGTTTTATGTCGTCCGGTTTGGAAGGAATATCAGCATGCTGTACTGTTGGTATATGTTTTTTATTCAATTGAAAAGCAACCGGGAATAGGTCTTTACTCATGATTCGTGTTTCTATATACAGATAGATTTTAATGGAGGAGAATTTTCCATATTTTCTTGTCACATTCCAGACCATGTTAATACTATATTTCGGATTCAAGTTTAAACGAATTTTTTAATTTTTACTAAGAATAGATGGCTTACTAAAAACAATGAAGAATTTTATAAAGTCATCGGCAGCGGCACTACCAACCACAGCATTGGACGCTCAATCCATAATAGAGATGAAACGTGAAAAAATACTCTGTGTCATCGCAAGTGGTCAAAGTAAGTTATTTTTGGCAAGGAGATTTCAGTTGCAGACGTGGAAAAATGGGGGGATGAAACGGTAAATAAAGCCTTCAAAATGTACGAAGCGAAATACAGTTCTCTTATAAGTGATAATATCACTCAAAGTTTCATAGATCTAGGAGCAAGAGCAATAAGTCAGGTAGTTCCAATCGATGACCGAGATAACTATGCCACTGATCTTAAAAAGGATTTTATTCTAAACAGTGAAATAAAACGATTATCAGGATGGATAGCCTACACGTGGGGCCCATACTTGCTCTAGTTTCCACCGGTTTAATTACAGGTACACATTTAGATGTAAAACAAATCGGGCTTTATATAATACCCGAAATTAATGGATTCAACTTTGAAAGCACTTACACAGCAAACGGAAATGACATATTAAATGGAAACGACTCCCTCACCACAAGCTCCGACGACTACCATTCGGAACGAGCCACAGCGCAACATAGAGAAAATTACATTACCGACGAAACATCCAGGGAGAGTGGCTGCCGGCAAGAGATTAGCAGAATGGAACAGGCAAAACAAGAAGAAGAAGCGTCAAGCTATAGTGCAGCGTCAATCGATAGCAATGACTGAGGTAGACTGTGACAGCTTACCCAGCCCACCACAACAGTGTGATGGATGGTATAATAAATGTTATCTTGTTTTAGGAATTATAGGAGTTTCATTGACTGCATTAGGGCTATATTTTGGGCGTGCTCGACCAAGTCCAGATCGGAAAGGTGAGCAAAATCAGAAAGCGACAAAAACAGAGCCCGGAACGGTAGCGGAAAGTAAGTTTTCTAAACCAAGTCAAGGTCCCTCTACATTGTATGAGATGGATTAATTCCATAATTATTTTATTTTTCTATTTTATATACGTGTCAGCAATCATGGATACTAAAACAGTTGTAAACACAATGTATGATGGTATTGTAATCGCTGGACTTACGATGGGATATCTAATGATCTCCAGCAAATTTCTGAAAATGGATATGGGCGATCCAAGTCGACCAAATCTAACTCGATTAGCAAAATTAGGTGGAGCGACTGCTGCCGCAGTTGCGACTAAAGATCTCCTTGAACAGAAAAATATTATTCCTGCAGAACCTTATACTTTGTAATGTATATACAACGCGGAGATGATCATTTGGATTGAAAGCAAAACAGGCAACCCGTTATACTGTTAATTTTAACCCTTGCATTGACATATCACAGTTTACTACAATAAGACTATTACAGTGTTCACTCTTTAATTCATGGTATAACATAACGGGGACGAATAGTATATTAAAATACCAAGAAGAAAACCAACTAAAGAAGACCAAATCAATAAGTCCAGGTAACTACAATATCGATACACTCAACAAAGCAATCGGGTTGAAGCAGAAAATTAATTTTGAAAAACATCTGCCGACAAACCGCGTTCTTCTAACTCTGGCTAAAGATATTAAAGTATTTTTTAATGCTACAGGTAACTTCGCTAACCTCGTCGGCTTTTCAGATAGGCCAGATAACAACCCCATAACAAAAAGTACTATGAGACCAGGTCGAGCAGATTTCTAAACAGTCACAAAACACATAGTTCATTCAGATGCAGTCGATGTGACTGGAAATTATGTTTCATATGGCTAGGGTGAATACATACAGGGAAAAGTATCATGGCAATCTGTTAATGCTGCGAAATTGTCAATTCGGAAGATGTTTAAATTTATTAAAAGTAAAGCAGCTCCGACAAACTTCGAAAAAAATAATCAGTAGCCATACCAACCAATTGTACTGATGATCCGCATCGGACAGCGTTGTCAGTACCAACGTTGCTCTAGAGGGACCTAGTTTTGCCCAACGTCGATTTTGCTTCAGCCGATATCTCATATACACCTCTACTTTTGCAATAGCATTGCTATCGTGTCAATCGCTGGAGCAAGGCAGCATGACAGCTTTTCCCCACACAGATTTAGACGTGGTGGGTATGGCCTATTTAGGGTAAATCGGCCATACCCACCAAATTTCATGAGTTCACTTTTCTTGTTAACGCACACACCCATATCGATTTGAATCTGGGGAATGGCTATTACATCAGGTTGAAATCTCACACATCGGCAGTGAATATAAATTACTCTTTGTAATATATTTACGATTACAAATAAAGCAAGACAAATTTATTGCTGTCACAATTTCCCTTTAAATACAACCCAATTGTTCTTCAAACACGGAAAACATGCAGCCCTGCTAATAACCGTTTGCAACTTTCATTCGGAACACAATGATTATGTAATGACCAAGGTATTCCACAATGCTTGCCCCGGTCCCTCCACAAACCGTGGCTTGCCGTATAACAAGGAGGTACTGGCTCCGCTCCTGGCTCCATCATCGTAGCAAGCGACTTACCATGGATGTAGAAGAGAACGCCAGGGATTGTAACCTCCACAAATGTAATAATCTCCACAAATTTAATATCAACCACCATTGTAATAAAATCAACCGCAATGTAATAAAACAGTCAACCATTAATGTAATAACTCGCAATCACAAACGTAATAAAACAAATTAACCATAAATGTAATAAACACAACCATAAATGTAATAAACTTGAACTTACATGTGTGATCATTTGTTTATCAATACCCTGAGTATATAATAACTTTAATAAGACTAGAGTAAAATAATCGCAATCATACCAATCCATAATCCAATAACACTAGGTCAAAATTTGTAAGACAATAGTTGTAAACATAGACACAAAACAGCACAGAACAGACAGTAAATAGCCGGTACACAAACAAAGTCAAAATCATGAAGATAGATATATGGACCTCTGGCCAAAGGACCAAGAAAGATGTCAGGTGTTTCGAAAATAGTAAGCGCATCCTGCCCCACATGTGGCACCCGCCATATATCAATCTGTAAGTCAGATAGGTAGTGGTCACTAACTAAGGCCCCATGTCACCGATGCCATCAATGATCATTTGTCGAAGAGAGATATTGTATTTATCTACCAGCTTGCGATACCTGCCAAAAAAGCGTTTGAATGTAGAGACAAGTCTTGCTCTGGTGTAACCTTGATTTAACAGTTTGTGAGAGAGATGGCCATGTCTCTCTAAAAAATCACCATATGAACTGCATGCTCTTGCATATCGAATAAGCTGGGAAATGTATACCCCATAAGCAGGTGAGAGTGGAATATTACTGATGAGGTGTGGAAAATTGATTATACTAAAGTTGAAATCATCTCTCTTGTCATATAGCCTAGTAGAAAGGTGACCATTAGAGTCAAATTCAAGTAAAATGTCCAGATATGAAGCAGAAGAGGCCGTTTCTGTAGTTTCTTTAATCTCCAATTCTAGAGGATAAATCATAGTGAGATATTTACTGAATTCAGAGTTATTCAATGAAATAACATCGTCTATGTATCTAAATGTAAGGTTGAAAGTACGAGCTACAGAGTCCTTTTTCTGCTTGTTTTTCTGCTTTTTCTGTAATGTTATTGCATACTTACCGGAAACTAGGTTTCCTTTCCGAAACACAGAATAGAATACTTGAGAACACTATCAGAAAACGGCGAGGTACCGATCAAAGCGTTAGATAATGGAAGTGGAACAGCAGTTCTAGACACTGATAATTACACGATAAGGAAGTGTCAAAATAACTCGTCGACCAGTGATACCACACAAAGTTTACGACACATGACTCAGAAAAAATAACAAAGAAATATACAACCTTATAACAGAAACTTACGACATAAACCATGTTGACGAGAGCATGTATCCATATTTAAATCCAGTCAAAACAATACGAACACTATCTTGAACACAGTAGAACAAAATTAGACATCCTAGCATCCAAGCAAAGGAATACATTTCAAGTGGGACAACATAGGAATACAGAATATCTATCGATTATTCCAGACAATATATCCAGGGAAGATGAATTTTAGGTGACTGATTAAGAAAGTACTGCAAATTTCGAGAAAACGGCGTTAAAGGATCGTAGTGTTATACAGTCTCCTCCACTCTGGAGTAGAGACTGCACTGACGTTCAGATTGCAGCTGTGTCTCGCCATGGCCAATCATTTTTGAACACAAAATAGGGAAACGTAAAATACACTTTCAAATATACAAAACACACTGAACGCAAACAGTTAAGATATGAATAATGTGTAGAGTTGTTTCCTTATTACAAAGATAATATTTAAAGGGGAGGTTCACCTACAATGATTTTACATATGTGGTAGCTCTGTTGTCATTTACCCAGGAATGACTATTTTCATCATTTTAACTCGCAAGATTTTTTACAAAAAGCGATAAAATAGTATAGGAAGGTGCCCATGTAATTTGAATCATGGGATGGGAGCTTACATAATGTGATATGGAAGGGACCATCTCCTGACGGGTATGGCTCCTACATTGTCCACTCACAGTAAAACAGTAGTAAACAGCAACACAAAATCTGACAGTGAACATTTTTATTATGAGTGAATCATCGTTTATGCAAGGAAACTGAGTATGAACAAAAGTTATGTAAATATGCACAGCCTAGTTTAAGCATGGGTGAGTGGACAATGCCATACCCATGGGAAAATGGTCCCTCCCATATCACATTATGCAAGCTCCAAGCTCGGCGCTTTTTCCCATGATTCAAATTACATGGGCAACTGCCTGTACTATTTCTATCGGTTTTTGTAAAACATCTTGTGAGTTATAAATGGCGAAAATAGCTTTTACAGGGTATGTGACCACAAAGCTAGCACATATGTAAAAATCATCCTTGGTGAACTTCCACTTTAAGGGCTAATTCCTAAATGGCAACGACAAAATAGATTTATTACATTTATGGTTGACAAGTATTACATTATGGGTGATTTTTTTATTACATTTATGGCTACCATTTATTACAATTGTGGTTGGTGTTTTATTTTATTTTATGGTTGATTTTTTTTTACATTTATGGGTGATATTACATTTATGAATGCATTTTATTACAATTATGGTTGATGGTATATTTATGGAGACTATTACATTTGTGGAGGTTACAGGGACTAACGTACACGTGGCCGTAAAATAAAATCACGGAGGTTACTAATAGTATTTATTTAAAACAATTTTCTGTCACAATGGTAACCTATTGGCCCTACAGCCGGTATGAGTCAAGAGTGCTCGGCTGTGACTACGCCGTAGCCGTAAAGCCCTACGGCATAGAACGGACTATCGTGGGTGCAGACTGACGCCAGAGTAGCCATCGAGGGCCCTGTTTCTATTGACTAGTAGACTTTGGTCCGGGCAAAATTTGCCGCCACGTAAGTCTGTGTGCAGTGATTTGTGTTCGTCCACTATGTTTCCTCCATTGTGGTGGATTGTAACGTAGTGAACAGAACATGTATACACAGGTCCACACAGCATCGTACCTATGGTGCATTAGTTACGTTGACAGTAGCTCATTGTTACTGGAAAAGACCAAGAGTAGCCCAACCTGAACTTTCTTACATAAACGTCTTTTCATTTTCTGAAGTATACCACAGCATAGATCTTGGAGCGAGAATCTCCTTTCAGAAAATATATTCTCACTCACTCACTCCACAAATAAAACTACGTGGGTGAGGAGCAATAAAAAGATACCCGGTCCAATACATCCCATGAAATACTGAAATTAATCATTCCGAAACAAACAATAATCGCATGAAATCCTAATAAAATCATAAAAGACACATAAGCGAAGGCAAGATAAACAACAAACGAACTGCAAACGACGTGGTAACAGCGTTCTTCAACAAGGCGTCAACCATAGTCCCTCCATGTGGAGGGACTGTGCTTCTTTAAATCAAAACATATATTCCATCAACACTGTTAGTAGAGCAAAGTAATCAAACAAGAACCCGAGAAAACCTATAAACTCAAGTGACTGATAAAGGAAGTGCTCAGGGTTCCGAAATGAAAGCGGCAGAAAAATCTCAGTGTCTCAGACATAACTGACCTTGCTTCGTTTCGCCATGGCTAATTTCTAACACTAAAACGCTGACACCCAACACTGCGTAGCATGAATATACTACACTTAAATAGTCACCAAACAATTACACAATCAGACCATGCCACAAACGTTAAACCACACATAATTTAATCCTATGTGTGCAGCTGCTTTCGTAATTTTACTGCAATTTGTCATATTTTCCTGGTTTTAGCTAAACTGCCATTGAGACATTTAATTGTACAAGGTTGCTTTCCAAGTCACCTAACCAACCATTTTAAAGTTGTAAATGGGTAATCAAGATAGCTAGAACAGCCAATTTCGTCAAATTAGGTTCAAGAATCATGGAAAAGGTGCTAAGAGCGTGCGATAGATATATTGACGAGATAAACATTGAGAACAGTAGGATTAAGAGAGGTGTGACTGTCCAACCTATTCAGTTTCTGTGTGCGGAAAAGCTGGAATGAAGCTTTGAAAGTGCAAACATTGTCTGTACCTACACTCGATGCAATGCAATGTGCATTGTTTAGTTCAAAAGACGCTGATTTTACGAATAAAGAAAATGTAGCTGACGTCTAAAAATGAAGCGGAATCATTATGGAGATACGGTATCTTCTGGTACCTCCAGGTAACTATAAGGTATCGGATAGGTTATCGAGCAGGTTTATAAGATATCAGCATAAATTATAGGATATCGGGCCCTGTACTAAAAACCCTTTTAGCACTTCGACCCAGGAATGAAGAAAGTTTCAGTTGACCACACAGATGCCAATGTTAATTTCAGCAAATTTACACAAACAAGTTGAAATCGTGCAAGTTTTGCAGTCCTATACATCGCTAATGTACTATCGCCCTACGACGCAAATCTTCCCAAATTTCCGGCATTCATTTGACAAGTTTGGAAATCTTCAGGTTCGTCAGTGTTTTTGCATCTGGCTGACCGGAAATTAAAGAGGAGGGACTGGTTGAACGCATATGAAGTGACAGAGCAAACGTGACAGTGGAGAAATTGTACGAGTGACGTAGTTCAGTTGGGTGGTCATTGACAAGTGTAAACTGAATCCTTTGCAATTCACATTTACTTGTAAGGAGAGCTTTGGAGATGTTAAATACTTAGATAAAACCTTCGTGTAAACTCCGGAAAGGTGAAAACAGTCGACCGACCTGGCTTTGGGGACACACCCTACCCAAACTTTATCTTGCTTATAACTATCTATCTACAGCGAGCAAAAATCAATGTCAGATGTGGTAGAACTTGTCTCACAAGCATAGAGATCGCTTTTAAAAGTTGTTGTTATGCGCATGTTATAGATAGTTTAATCACTGGGCACTGAAATAAGCCCCCTGCGGTGGTAGGTAGGGTTTTTTTTGTGCAACGATTTACCTTACTTGATTTTATTAATTCTGACTGCGATATTTCAAATAAAGAGTTCAACTCCAAACCGTCTTACTGCTTTCTTTATTACTACAAGTAATTTTATTAATTTTGACTTGGTATTTCAATGAGATTTCGACTCCACATCGTCTTACTGAATTATTTACAGACAAGTCCTTATCTCCTCTCCAACTTGTGTACACACCACTCTAATTGCTCCGAAAACATTGCCAACTTGCTAATCCGCTGTTACCTTTCCAAGGTCATGATGAAGAATACTTTCTGTTGAAATGGTCCTACATTGAACTCTAAATGACTTGACAAAATGGCTTGATTGATACATCATACATTAATCAATGTTAACAGGAATAATTACACGGTTTTCCCATTACTCAAGATCTGACATATTTATAATAATATACATAATTTTAACAAACCTTTCAGTTTTTTCACAGCTACTTCGCGTGGTCCACTAATGCCCATGATGTCCAAAACGACGGCGAGAAATACTTCGCCAAATTGACCACAACCCAGACGTTGTTCACAAACGGACATCCTGTCACGTGGAAATTCTAATACCTTTTTATCGTTTGTGTCTCTACTGTCGATAAGATTATCACTGACAGTATTTGATATTTCACTTTGACTACCATTCTTTCTGGGGCAGTTACAAAGGCGAAGCATCCGTCAACATTTCTTGAGTAATCGTCTTCAGTACGATGATGGCTATCACTACTATCGTCAATATTCTGTCTTCTATCCTGTGTAATAGAGGCATCTACCACTTGTCAATAATCGTATTGCTGTTCATTACAAATACATATATATATATATATATATATATATATATATATATATATATATATATATATATATATATATATATATATATATATATATATATATATATATATATATATATATATATATATATATATATATATATAAATCAAATAAATACGCAAGAAATATTAACATACAATATTCACTTCGTAAGGGCATGCACTTCAGATTGGAATGGGCTCAGTTGCAGTATTCATACTGAATACTATGCCGTCATAGACAACTGTAATACTTTCTCGTATTAGTCATTTGACAAATAAAATAAACATCACTTCTCGTTGCATTTTAATTAGCCAGGACACTATTCTCCTAACAACATATTTTATCAAAGATGAAAATAAAACCCACAGTACACTATGTTAAAAAATCAGAAAACCTAAAGTTTAAAATCACAGCGGTAGTTTACACTGTAGGTTTAAGAAGGTATGTATTTGGGAAAATAGATCTTATTTTTCGTAATAATAAGAAAATGTAAGTAAAAAACTTAATAATAGTTAATAATATTCAATACCTTATTTAAAACACGAGTTCGGTATATTCAGACAAAAAGTAATGATACTTTTCAGTATTTCTTTTCCTTTTATAATTGATGGGTTGAAAGACTGACTCTCACAAATAGAATTACAGTCAGAAGAGATTTAACAGAAAGGACTCTTGTTCAAACATAGAGAAATTTTTAGCTAAAGCAACGTTTTTTGTTTTGTTATTTCGAACTCACATATGTCGAACTACATTTTTATGAATGTTTCAGACATATCCCCGCATAAAACCGGGCTAACATGTTTTTGAAATGTTAAAACTGGGAGAAAAGAGAAGTCACGAAATAGCCAGATTCGCATGAAGTTTCATAAACTGATTCTTCTTTCTTACCAAACCTACAACTCGTCAACAATTCATAAATCAATATATTTGTTAGAGACAGTAACTTGAAATATAAGCTGCCACGTTGCTGGCAACTAGTTGCATAAAATATCAGTTACAAAATACATTTAACGTGAATGTAATTACGTCAGCCTATTCAAAGGAGACATACACTGTTTTTCTATTACAGCTTTTAACTCGGATAAAGGTTCTGAATAGAGTTAAAAGAGAAACTTTTATGATTATTTGTCTACAATTGCGTGCAGAAAAAAACTTACCCTTGTCTTTTTCAATTTCTTCTTGCTCTTCTTAATCTTTATGTAGCAGTAAACCATTATTGTGATCACCATATAAGCACAATGACAACAGCTAGTGCTGAAAACATTACTCTATTAAATACAGTAGCCTTTTGTTTTTGCTTTTATGAACGTTGTCTCCTTTTGTTGTTGGTGATTTGTTGTTATTTACTTGCTTTGTTGTTACTGTTAGACAAGATAATATAATTGATAAAAAATTATCCCGGCATCGTTGAAAAAAAATCATGAGCTGTTGTTGTCTACTAAGTTGCTACCTATATTCTTCTGTCCTATATTTCTCGGCCACAGAATCCTCTATCTCGGCGGTATTGTGTAATTAACCCTAGTGCACAACTATAAACATAACTAAACGTATATCGGTTATTAATTTCATGCTGAGAAATATAAAGCATAGGTGAGGAAAGGGTAGAGCAAAAATTATGCAAAGAACTAAGTAAAGTGTCAATATTGTCCCTAGTTATACGCCAATTTTTAAACAATCTAACCGAACGTGATTTTTTCGTGTACTATCTAAAAGTAACCATTTTTGACAATAGTGTTCTCATTTCAGAGTTTGATGAATCTTCAATCGAAAATTAGAACATCGTCACTACCAATAACTTGTAGGTTATTCCAAATTTTGTGTGTCGAACCTACGACATCGGGGTATAGAAAACACAATGGCAACATTTTACAAGTGGTATAGCCACAATGTGATAGGGTCAAATGTATGTGTGAGTTTATGGAAATAACGTCATAGATTATATTCTTAAAGTATTAATATATTATTTTTGGCAAAGAGTTTAAAACTAGGGCTTGTAAACGATGGTTGTACAAAAGGGTTCTAAGATTTACCTTATTTCCTCTTATTTTGACATCGTACTCTATTGCTCTACATCAACACAGAGAAGCGAGGTTAAACAACATACAACAAACAAACATACATACATACATACATGCATACAATACACACATACATACATACACACATACATACATACATACATACATACATACATACATACATACATACATACATACATACATACATACATACATACATACATACATACATACATACATACATACATACAGACAGACAGACAGACAGACAGACAGACAGACAGACAGACAGACAGACAGACAGACAGACAGACCTACCTACCTACCTACCTACCTACCTACCTACCTACCTACCTACCTACCTACCTACCTACCTACCTACCTACCTACCTACCTACCCACATACATACATACATACATACATACATACATACATACATACATACATACATACATACATACATACATACATACATACATACATACATACATACATACATACATACATACATACATACATACATATATACATACATACTAACATGCATGCATGCATGCATGCATGCATACGTACATACCTACATACCTACCTACCTACATACATACATACATACATACATACATACATACATACATACATACATACATACATACATACATACATACATACATACATACATACATACGATACATACATACATACATACATACATACATACATACATACATACATACATACATACATACATACATACATACATACATACATACATACATACATACATACATACATACATACATACATACATACAAACATGCATGCATGCATGCATACATGCATACATGCATACATACATACATACATACATACATACATACATACATACATACATACATACATACATACATACATACATACATACATACATACATACATACATACATACATACATACATACATACATACATACATACATACATACATACATACATGCCTGCCTGCCTGCCTGCCTGCCTGCCTGCCTGCCTGCCTGCCTGCCTGCCTGCCTGCCTGCCTGCCTGCCTGCCGCCTGCCTGCCTACCTACCTACTACCTACCTACCTACCTACCTACCTACCTACCTACCTACCTACCTACCTACATACATACATACATACATACATACATACATACATACATACATACATACATACATACATACATACATACATACATACATACATACATACATACATTCATTCATACATACATACATTCATACATATAGACATAATTAAATGTGAGATTAGTTTGCCAGTGATTTTATAAATTGAAAGCAAGGATTTCGTTGAGGTTTTTCATTTTTGTACTTTTTTAAAACTTTATTTTGTGATGTCTATGTGTTTTTAAGGTTGTTTACTCTTAGTTAAGTGGACCCAAGTGGAAATAAGTCACGGACTTTTCTGTGTTATCCATGCACAAATATTCCCTTGTCAGTGTATTTTATAGATGTGTTCTTTCTTTTATATTGCTGTTATTTGTGCTAAAAAGTACAAATAAATAAAATGCAGAGAGACAGAGAGACGTCAGTCCGTCAGTGCATAGGTACACATATAGAAACATAAAAAAATAAAGCTGCAAGCAGGCTTGGCGAGGCCCAGTTGATTAGCTGTAGATATGCAGACAAGTCCTGGTCTAAAATATGCTGAATTGGGTCAAAGATGTCTCGAAAAGAAGATTTTTAAAGATTAATCACGATTTTCGAAAATCCAATAAGGCCAAACCACGTGACCGATCAAATCGCCTTTTACAAACTTGAAAGAGATCACACTGAAAATTTTACATGTAAAATTTCAGTCAAATCGGTGTGTTGGTTCTGGAGCAGAAGATTTTCAAGTATAGAATCACGATTTTCGCAAAATCCAATGTTGCGGCCAAACCACGTGACCAATCAAAAGGCTTTTGCAAATTTGAAAGATATCACACTTAAAAATTTACAAGTAAAATTTCAGTTCAATCGGTGTGTTGGTTCTGGAGAAGAAGATTTTTAAAGATTAAATCACGATTTTCGCAAAATCCAATATGGCGGCCAAGGTCACGTGACCGCTAGGAATTTTATTGATCAAGTTTAAAGGGCAAAGTGCAAGCATGCCACACACCAAATTTGGAGATGATTTGCCCTGTGGTTTTGAGTAGTAGTGATTTAGAAATTTTTATGACATCCAATATAGCCACCAGGTCACATGACTAAGTAAAAATTCAAGGGTTAGGTGCACCCCTTCTCATTGGCCCTGATCAATGTGCCAAGTTTTAGAAGCGTACATGCAGTGGTTTTACAGATCTAGGCTGTCAAATAATGACGAAGAAGAAGAAGAAGGAGAAGGAGAAGATTTTGATTTTTGATTTTTCAAACGAACGTTTATTACTAAAATTAATCTCTTGTACAGAAAAGTACATATCAAAACAATTCAAATTTTGAGACGAAAAGCAAAACTGAAATTTGACAAATGCGAAATGGCAAATGATGTTCAAATACTGAAAATACTAGGCAAAAGCTGGACTACAAAAACTTATCAAAAACTGTGAAATGGCTATGACACTGATGCTGGAGCGAGACGGAGAGAAACGGTGAAAAGGCAAACAGGTAGCTATATCACTTACAACATGGGAAGGAAACCAATTAAATCTGAAGAAAGCACAAATTTGTAAATGACAAAAGGCAAGATGCGAGGTGCATGAAAAATCTCCACTGAATAGGAGAAAGCAAACCAAACAACCGAAACAAGAAAAAGCGACAAAAATTTGCAAAGAAATAGGACAGGAACACCTTACATCTTGCAGAAAAAAAGCCACCTAACCGCCAATGAGAAGGGATACATTGAGAAAACTTTTCGTTGGCATGTGCCAACGAAGAATCCTCCCATCTGACTACCCCCTCACATTCCGTGAGGAGTATGGTGCCCAGGACGAGATAGGATTTGGCAAAAGGGAAAGTGTGCTGAGAGGTGAAAGCATATTCTTCACAACAAAATTGAATCAATAGTAATTGTTCCATCAATGTCTACAGAAGCAATGACGTCATCAATAAACCAAATGTTTTTGAAAGCACTTATGTTTGAATTGAGCGTGAAGTAATTATATTCTTCTAAAATGCGAGCACAAACTCGCCTTTAAAAACAGAAACAATCATATTACTAATTGAGGGATCATGACCATTAATTGAATTTCGTCTTGTCACATGAATTGCAATTTTAGCTGTCGTAAAAGGAAAATTTAAAAGCGCAAAAGTATTCTTGTCCATGTATGATTTATCAAAGGGTGGGCCTAAAACAAACCACCAGTATAAAATCTTGCATTCCTGACCAAGAAAACGGTGACAGAGTTTACGAAGGAGAATGAACAAGGGAGAAAGACGAGGGCATTCTAAAAATATGTGTAAAAGGTCATCTCTGGCACTACAGAAAATACAATCAGAGGATGAGCTATACCCAGAATGAACATAAACGAGCCAGTTGCGTACGCACCGTGGAGAAGACGCCATTTAAGATCTCCTTCTTTTTTGAAATTGGACTGAGATAACAAGAGGAACAAAGGTTTGATATTTTCAGAAAGTGAAAGCAGATCTCTCCAAACTGTTTCTTGACGTTTATTGTTTCTATGAAAATTGGACATAATCAAGAATTTATAAATGCTACCCTTTTCAAGTTTATACAAGGGACAATTCAAAATAATATGGTCATCATTGCCTTTACAAATAAGTTCGAAAGAATACGAAGGACGATGACAAGAATGTACGTCATCCAAATCAACTTCCTCTTCAAAATAACTTTGGATTTTGTTTTTCCAATTACAGGGAATAGAGTCGACCAACGTCTTGACAGTATTTGTTAAAATTCTATCCGAATGAATAGAAACAATGTTTTTAAACTAGCTTGGGGAGCGCCAAGTTTTTGGTTTTTTTTTGAAAGGGTCAAAAAGATCTCCAACTTTTGTAATGCCAGCACTGATAAAGTGATTAACAAAAGTACTATCAAGAGGGTTTGTAAAACTAATACAATCGTTGAAAGGACTTCATGGAAGATATATTTGATTGAAAGGGGTCCACCCTTTCTCAGGAAAATACACGACTTCCAGACTCTCGAAAGCTCAAGATAAAAATTTGGAAGATAATCTGGAACAGACTGAAAATTCACTGTAAAAAGTTGAGAGGTGTACTTGAGATTACCAACATTCTGAAAATAAAAACAGCAAACAAAAATGAAGCATGATCCAGACTTGAATACAAGTATCTTTGAAGAAATTTAGCCTGAAAGCTTGCACACGTAAAGAGAGATCGATAAGATTTTGCCCTCCTAACTTCAATGGAGCAAAAACTGTTCGACTTGTCAACCAATGTTTTCCTTGCCAGAAGAAATCAAGAAATTTGTGCTTAATTTCATCAATGATAAAAGCAGGAGGACAGAGGCAAATTAAACGATGAAAGAGTTTAGTTGCAGCAAGTTGATTAATAACAATAATACGGCCTTGGATAGACATAGCAGGAGCATATCTATTCCACCAAGATAACTTATTGTCAATCTTTGTAACACACTCACTCCAGTTTTTTGAAAAATACTCAGTACTGTTACCCAAATATGTACCAAGGACTTTGAGACCAATTCTATTCCAAAGAATTTCAGGCGGATGATCAGCACGCCCACGACATGAGCCGACCCAAAGACCTTGGGACTTACGATAGTTAATTTTTGCGTTACTTGCATGCTCATAG
This sequence comes from Ptychodera flava, assembly GCF_041260155.1. Lineage (NCBI taxonomy): Eukaryota > Metazoa > Hemichordata > Enteropneusta > Ptychoderidae > Ptychodera > Ptychodera flava. The sequence goes on along the minus strand of NC_091929.1, from coordinate 52,846,229 downwards.
ACAGAAAATCAATATTTAAACCTCAAAAAATCAGTATCAAAGTTACAAGAGTATTAACGTCATCAGCATAAGCTGAAAGTTTACATTTACGATCACTTGAATTTGGAATCATAACACCTTGAATACTGTCATCTCTTTTCTATTCTGTGTAAAAGAGGTTCAATAACAATTACATACAGCTGCCCTGATAATGATCAACCTTGCCTTATACCATGTGAAAACTGAACTGGAGCAATAAGGGAACTGTTAACACGATCAAGACTATCAGTTTGAGTATACAGAAATTTAATAAAATTGATGAAATTTTCACCACACCGAACGCATGCAGAGTTTGAAAAAGATAATGATGACTTACACGATCAAAAGCTTTTTCCTGATCTAAAGAAAGAATATCAAGAGGAAGATTCATGTCATTATGAAAATTAATGCAATCCCTAATAAATGAATATTGTCAAAAATCTGTCTGCCTGGAACAGTATAACTTTGATCTACATGAATGATATCTTGCAAAACTTGCTTCAAGCGAAGCGATAAAGCTTTAGTGAAAATTTTATAGTCAGAGCAAAGCAAACTGATAGGTCTCCAGTTCTTAAGAAGGGAGTTATCACCTTGTTTTCGAAGGAGTGTGATAACAGCTTTACGACAGAACGTTGGAAGAAGGCCATCGGAAATTGACTTTTGAAAAACCTGGTGAACATCGTTCCCCAATAGAGACCAGAATGTTTTATAAAATTCACAAGGAATGCCATCAACACCAGGTGCTTTACCATACGCAATGTTCTTGAGTGCAAAGGTGTACTCATCAAGACTAATGGGTTCATCAAGTTGCATAACTTTGTAAGCAGGTAATTGAGGGAGATCATGAAGCAAAGTATTTTGTGCTTCGGGCGAAACAGGCTCAGCAGTAAGCAGGTTTTGATAAAACTGGCGAGTAAGTTGAAGAATTTCTCTCTGATTTTCAGTAATTGTATGATCTTAACGTTGGAGATTAGTAATGGATTTACGACAGCCTTTGTATTTTTCAAGAGAAAAGAAAAACTGTGAATTAGTATAGAATCATTGAGCTGTTGAAAACGAGAACGAATAACTGCACCTCTGGTATCAAGTTTCTGAAAACTATCTAACAAGTCTTTTTGCTGATGATATCTTGTTTCCAGAGAAGGCTGAGTATGAATCAATGTTTCCAAAGTACGAATTTCCTCATTAGCTTTTGTTTTGAACGTTTAAAGTGATGAACTCGTTCAGCGCTGTACTGCTGACTTAATTCTTTAATCTTTTGTTTTCCTATATCCCACCAAGACTGAAGAGAAGAAAGCCTATCCTTCTCATTACGCCAACCTTCCCAGAATTCCTTAATTAAAGTACAGTAATTTTCATTGTTAAGAAGACTAGTATTGAGACACCAAACACGATTTTTGTTGACACTCGAATTCATAGTTAAAACAAGAGAAACTAGAGAGTGATCAGATAAATCAGTAAGAGAGTCAATAGACACACATTTAATTTTTGAAGTCAACCTCTTGTTGATGAAGAAAGTATCAATGCGACTTTTTTGCTCTCCTCTCTGCCACGTAAAATTTTGAGCCTGCTTATGAAAACAACGCCAGGCATCAGAAAGCTTACAGCGATGAACAAGAGAAGAAAAAACTTTCGGAGACTTTAAATGTGGTTCAATATGAGACGACCTTGGTTCAATATGAGACGACCTGTCTAAATCAGAAACAAGAGTACAATTAAAGTCGCCCCCTATGACAATGTTTTCATTATCAAGATCAAAATCAAGGAGAAATTTACGAAGACTGATCAAAGAAAATACAACGATCATCTCAACTTGAAGGAGCATAAATATTAAGCAAATTAAAGGAAGTGTCATCCATTTTAATATGCAAATGAAGTAGACGACCCCGGACGACACTTTTTACAGAAACAACATCAACATTTTTGTTTCGTGGAAACAGCACTGCAACCCCAGGAGAATTACTAGTACCATGTGAGAAATAAATAGGCGCACGCCAAACTACTTGCCACTGCGCCTGATTAGCCACTGTAGAATGGGTTTCTTGTAAAAAATAAAAATCAGAGTAATGATTGGACTTCAACAAAGACAAAATGTTATACCGTTTAAAAGAATAATGGCAACCATTTACGTTCCAAGAAATGAAACTTGCCATCACTAGACAAGCAAAAACAAGAACGATTTTACTTCCCATGTTTAGTAATAGGCAAGCTTTTACATTGTCTAACATGTTGTTGTAACTTTGCTACAAGTTTATGGATGCGAACTTTTTGTTGACTAGTGACAATATCTGACCTGCGTAAGTTAGCAAATGACTTTATGAGAACTTTATAATCTGAGCAGTAATCTTTACATTTTTCTATCATATTTTTGGAGCCTTTAATGTCTTCTAAAAACTCAAGCAAATTGGACGGCTTGATTTGTAACTTTTCTTGAAATTCTGATAAGTCAGAAATTTCAGACGCAACAGACTCGTTGTCATGATCAGACATTTCGCTGAAAACATCAAAGGAGTTTGATGATTCTACTCCTGACCAAATAAGCTGATTTTGAGAAGCTTTTCTTGGAGACTGTGACTTAGAAATATACTGAGACTCATTTACATTGATATCTGAAAAAGGAGTGTCAGGAAACTCAAGTGATTGAGACTAAATAAGTGAATATGAGGACGAAGAAGGGGGTCCAATGATAAAACGGGAGTATAGGGGAGCGGAGAATACGAAGGCGAAGCAGGGGTTCGTACCTATGGGTGACAACACCGCCAAATTATCTTGAAATATTTATTTAAACTTATCTTATCATTATTATTCCATTTATTTTGGTGATTTTGTGATAATTATGTAAATATTGTGCCATTATTATGCAATTATTTGTTCATTATTTGGATATTATTTTGATATAATAACGAACGTATTTGGTAATTCGGTTGTTGTGACATTATTTGGCATTGATGTCTTGATTTGGAACTTATTTCACATTATTATGCCATTATTTGGTGATTTGGTCATTTTTATGTCGTTATTTGTCTTTATTATGCGATTATTTGGTCATGATTATGACAATATTATCTTGACATTATTATGAATTTATTATGTTAATTCGGTTCTTTTGCCATTATTCGGCATTGATGTATTGATTTGGAACTTATTTCATCATTATTTTGCCATTATTTGGTGATTTGGTCATTTTTACGTCATTATTTGGTCTTAATTATGCGATTATTTGGTGATTATTACGACATTACCTTGACATTATTACGAATTTATTATGTTAATTCGGTTCTTTTTCAATTATTCGGCATTGATGTCTTGATTTGGAACTTATTTCATCATTATTTTGCCATTATTTGGTGATTTGGTCATTTTTACGTCATTATTTGGTCTTTATTATGCGATTATTTGGTGATTATTACGACATTACCTTGACATTATTATGAATTTATTATGTTAATTCGGTTCTTTTTCAATTATTCGGCATTGATGTCTTGATTTGGAACTTATTTCATCATTATTATGCCATTATTTGGTGATTTGGTCATTTTTATGTCATTATTTGGTCTTTATTATGCGATTATTTGGTGATTATTACGACATTACCTTGACATTGTTATGAATTTATTATGTTAATTCGGTTCTTTTTCAATTATTCGGCATTGATGTCTTGATTTGGAACTTATTTCATCATTATTTTGCCATTATTTGGTGATTTGGTCATTTTTACGTCATTATTTGGTCTTTATTATGCGATTATTTGGTGATTATTACGACATTACCTTGACATTATTATGAATTTATTATGTTAATTTGGTTCTTTTTCAATTATTCGGCATTGATGTCTTGATTTGGAACTTATTTCATCATTTTTATGTCATTATTTGGTCTTTATTATGCGATTATTTGGTGATTATCACGACATTACCTTGACATTATTATGAATTTATTATGTTAATTCGGTTCTTTTGCCATTATTCGGCATTGATGTCTTGATTTGGAACTTATTTCATCATTATTTTGCCATTATTAGGTGATTTGGTCATTTTTATGTCATTATTTGGTCTTTATTACGCGATTATTTGGTCATGATTACGACATTATCTTGATATTATCTTGACATTATTATGAATTTATTATGTTAATTCGGTTGTTTTGCTATTATTTAGTATTTATGTCTTGATTTGGAACTTATCTCATCATTATTATTTCATTATTTGGTGATTGGGTCATTTTTGTGTCATTACTAGCCATTATTATGCGATTATTTGGTCATGATTACGACATTATTATGACATTAGCTTGGCTTTCAATTATTTGACCTACTTTATTATCTGAACTCATTATTTGACCTGCATTTGAACCCTACCCAGAAATCATTGTACATCATAATGGCGGCTGTGATTTGGTCGGTCTCCTCGGACAGAGAGAAAAAACCGGGCTTTGCGTAAGTTTTAAAGCGCAGCTCAGCATATCGCGTATCTAGAATAGTTGGGCGTGCTCGAAAACAGAGGTCGACCACGATTTCGGATTAAAAATCGATTGTTTTCGGCGGCGGAACTGGGCTGTGGTGGGGGTAGCCGACGGTGGCATGTCTCCATAGCTATAGGCAAGGCAGTTACAGTCCCTCCATCCCCAGAGGGACTGTGGTTACACCTAGCTCTCTGCGTAGCAGGGCGGTGTGTTACCGGCGTTATACGGCCTCCCACCACATTAGGCAGGCCGTATAACGCCGGTAACACACAGCCCTGCCATGCAGAGCGAGGTTACACCCAACCTGCCACGCATAGCCAGCGTGCGAAATTCACGCTAACCCCGTGGCCTAAGACCAGCTGTTTTCATGCCGGTGATCTGCGACCTACCCTACCTGCGATCTACTCTTCCACTCATGAATAATTAATTAGATTTATGCAAATATTGCTACTTATGCATGACAGCGAGTTCTATTCAGACTACACTGCCTATTTCAAAATGGAGTCTGGTAAATACGAAAATGTAATGGGAGAAAGGTGGTTTTTACGATCACTCAATCACAGAGAGGTTATGCTTACCCGTGGATGTGATGAACTTCTTGTCCATGTTTAGTAACCTTTCCAATGTTAGAAAGGAGAAGAATTCTATTATTTTAGACCGTGGCGCCTGTCAATAGACAGAATCCGGCTATTGACAGGCGCCTGTCAATAGACAAAAGTTTGCTATATTGACACGCGGGAGGTTTTTCGTCAAAATTCACCATATTTAAGCCTAATAAACTGTCCAATGCTTGTTAGAATGCTTGATAAAGCCTTTGTACACTCAATTATGAATAAAGTCGTAATTTTGAGTAATTGTAGAAGTTTACCGCGTACGATTGCACCTTGCAACGCCGCGCCTGTCAATAGGCTATTGACATGCGGGACTCGCTGTTCAAATTTTAATGGATTTTTTATCGAAACATATATAGATGGCAATGGGAGTATAGATGGCAATGGGAGTATAGATGACAATGGGAAAATAGATGACCTGCATAAGAGACGACGTCAAAAGTTCAAAATTTCTGACCCAACACCCAAACGCCCACCTCCATTGAACCTTAATTGATGAATATCAATAATCAGAGGTTCCCATTTAATCTTCACTGTGATAATTCCAATCATACTTAAAACATTACCAGGACGGAAAGTTGCAAATAACGACAATGTTCTAATGAAAAAAAAACACATTTATTTCTGTTAAAAAAGCTCATCAGTAAGATAAGTCCCTGTAATATAAGCAGGTCAATATATGTCTTTCATGTCTTTCAGACAAATCGAACAAGAATATCGTTTTTGCAGGATGAAACTTTTTTGGGTTAACCCCCCCTCACCACAAAACCCTCCCCGCCCCAAACTTAAAGAATTCGGATTTTTATCTTTTGACGTGGTCTCGAAGGGAAGTGTTATGGTTACCAGGCTCAAGCTATACCTGCGAACTACACTTCCCCGGCCCGGCGACCATTAACATTGGCTGCACTGAAGAGCTGTGACCCCGGGGCTGTGACGCCTAAGACTATTATGTCGTGAGGTTTTTGGCATCGATAACCAACCCCTTATTATTGTTTTAGAATGGTTTAGTATTGACTGGAGTCTATAAATTGAACGAAATCAGCAAAATGTATTTGGGAAGCGTAGATCACAAGGGAAGTATAGATCGCAGAGGTATCGGCGAGGTAAACTTCCTGCGACCAACACTGCATGGCTTCCCCGCGGCGATGGATGTGAATTTTATGTTGCAGGGTTTGTGGTATCGAAAATTATCTGATCCTGTGTAATTGTTTTCGAACGTTTAGTATTAAGTTTGAATTATCAATCGAACGAAACAATAAAATGCTTCTGGGAAGTGTTGATCGCAAAGGGAAGAAGTATAGATCGCAGGGGAAGTATAGATCGCAGAATTACCTGCGAGCTATACTTCCTGCGATCAACACTGCCTGCCATGTGCATGCCATTGCGGTGATCCCAATGAATAGTATGTTGCGATGTTTGTGGCATCGAGGTCAATCAACGATCTCGGATAATTGTTAAATCGAATATATAAACTGAACGGTAATAATAAAATACGTTGGAGAAGCCTAGAGGTAAAGGGAAGTATAGATCGCAAGGGAAGTATAGATCGCAGAGTTACCTGCGAGCTATACTTCCTGCGATCAACACTGGCTGCTATTGTAGTGATGCTAGTGAATCGTATTTTGCGAGGTTTGTGCCATCGACATCGATCCCGGATAATTGTTTTAGTATGATTTAATATTAACTTGAGTTTATAAATTGAACTGTAATGATATAGTACGTTTGAGAAGCGTAGGTGGCAGAGAGAAGTATAGATGGGGGGGGATCGCAAGGGAAGTATAGATCGCAGAGTTGAGCTATACTCTCTGCGATCACCACCGGCTGCCATTGTGGTGATGCCAGTGAATCGTATCTTGCGAAGCTTGTGACATCGATAATCGGTCCTGGATAATTGTATTTTGTATGATTTAATATCACATCAAATTTATCAATTGAACGGTAATAATAAAATATATTTGAGAAGCGTAGCTCGCAGAGGGAAGTATAGATCCCAGTCACCTGCGTCTAAGATTATGATCATTGTTCCGCGATCAGACCGACACTGCCTTTAGATAGGCCGACTTCATTTATTAAAGTTAGATGTTGCGACATTCGCGGTACGTATCGAGGTGTGGCAGTTAGCTTGTGGCAATTCTTCTGTGAACCAGGACCGAAAGAACAGATATGCGTGCTGTAAAGTAATTTGTTGGAGTGGGTAGAAGGGAAGTATTGATCGCAGGTGTGTTTGACAGAAAACCATGCGATCTACCCAACTCTATCTTGTAGTAATTTGATCTATACTTGTAGGCCTACCAATTGGATGAATATTTTATTTATTTGATTTATTAAAGGATGGATGTGTCGATTATGCTTACATCTTCAACTTTGTCAGGACATTATTTATTCCATCATGAGTTTCTTACGTTCACATCGCAAGTAATTACAACCATCTCACCATGGCTAATTTCTTATACCAAATAGTAAACAATACACATGATAAAACATGAATATTAATAATGCCGAAATAATACACAATCGAACCATACCACATGTACGAAACATTAAAATACACTAATGAGAATTGTGGAGCAACCTTCCTCTATTTTACTCAGACATTAGTATAGAGTTTTTGACACAATGCAAGGAAGTGATGGCTAGATGAAATTTTTAAATATCCCATTTTGAAGGTTTGCAGTCCGAGTCGTCATAACAAAATTACTGGCTGCAAACAGATTACAGCGAAAACGGTGATTAGCGAAAAGCACGCAAAGTTTGCCGAATTTGTAGTTTGCTCCTAACGACGCTCGCGCTCGCTGTAACTAAGGATCTGAAGTACAAAATGAAAATGAAATATAAATCAGCTGAAGGCCTCCACCGGGGGCCTCCATTACATCATGCACCGTAAACGGACCGAATGTACGGCTACATTTGGTTGAAAATCTGCAATCGTGGAGCATAGATTGCAAGGCAGCATAGCTCGCAAGTCAGCATAGATCGCCGTATATACCTGCGATCTATTCACCCATATTTCACGGGCGCACAGGAAATTTGCATAAAACTGTACATTTTTGCATAAACCTAATTAATTATTCATGAGTGGAAGAGTAGATCGCAGGTAGGGTAGGTCGCAGATCACCGGACCAGTAACACTTGACAGATGTCCTGCTGTTCCTAAAGACGAGGGACAGTAACGTTAAACTTTTCCTGTATGTACAGATGTTTACCAAAATGTTTTGCTAAGCTAAATACCCGACAAAATTATTCAAAGATACGAAATTTATTCTTTCAAGAGATTTGCAAAACGCGATTCGCAAATAAAAGTTAACAGACTGATCGGCACGACGTCAAAGCCAAAGACCTTAGGCCTAGCCCACCTCACGTTTTATCGCCAAAGTAATGAGTGGCGCTATGCAATATTGTAAAGCATTTCATTTGTTAGGTTCAAGATCTCCTTGTGGTCATAATAGCGTAATTGTTTTATAGCGCATCGACCGTGTTGCATGTGTCTCGGTAAACTGAATTTCGAGGACACTGCAACATTGGACTTTCCGACGACACAGTATCGAAATTAGAATTGTTTGGTCAGATCGTGGACCCCCGAGAAATACTACGTTTTATGGTCAGATATGTGAGATGGTGAAATCTCCGATGTTGGATATTTACCCACTGTTTTAGACAAGTATCGTATAATTTAAGTCAGATTCGGACTACGGAAGTCGGGCTTGGCTAATCCACTGGACCAGTTTTTACACATAGTGATCTCCCAGATAAACATCAATTATTTGCCCGCGATTTGACAAGTATAGTATCGTTAAGTATCGAAGTTAGAGCCATATTGAGGAAATCGGGTTTGCCGGGCGGGTTTTGCAAGATCTGTGAGGTGGCAAATCTCTGACATATAGGCCTATATCGGACATTTGTACGGAATCGCCGATAAACATAGGAGATTTTACATAGATCAGACGTGCCTAAGACACAAGGCAAGTCATTCTAGTGACCATATGGTCCCAATCGCCGATAAATATCGAGTAAATATATGTGATTTCACAGATCCGCCGTGTTGAAACGCAAGGCAAGTCATTCTAGAATTGCCCAGTGTCGATTACTATAATTTAGAGTCCCAAAATCGCCGATATGTATCAGCTTGAAGTAAAATATCGGCAATTTCTCAAACCCGGCGTGCTGCGACAGACGGCAAGTCATTTTTGTGTCGTCTAGTAGGGCCGATATTAGACCCGATATATAGATTGTGTATGACGGAAATATGTTGGACGTCAAACTTCAATACCAGAAAGTAAATGTCCGACATTTAACATTGTGGAAAGTAGTTCTGACTTTGATGGCTATTTGCCTTAGTCACAGTTAAGGTTAAGCCACAGTCCCTTTATGTGGTTAAGATTACATTTTAAACATATTCGTGCCATTATTGAAGCCTTCTCATCCAGATGAGTCCAGATGAGAATTATGAAAAAAAATGAGAAAGCAATAGGGCCTACTTTCCTTTTATCTTATTTTAAGGCCAGTTAGAGTTGCATCTGTATGCTACAGTCTGAAAAGCCGGTGATAAGTATCAAGGAAATATTCGTTCAATGAAGATGTCTTATCATACGTATGCCACATTACATTTTTGTTTGTCAGGAACTATTCTCGAACATATGTTATTTTTATCGTAAACTCATAGGGGCACGGTCGCTAACCTAACGACTTTTTATTGCGTTGTTTGTCATGAAACTTTATGACTTTTCCCCCGTAAAGAAGTATGTTGATTCGTTGTGAGGACTCCAACCTTTAAAACTGTATTGTCTCCCTATGCACGATTTTGATTCTTTCTTTTGTTTTCCCTTTCGATTGTGCGATGTTGTTTTTCTTCCGCAGAACGCGATATTAATAGCGAAAACAATTGTTTTTATCAAGTCCACACGGCCGAACATGCAGTCGCTGTTTCCTCAAGCTGCAAGTTGTACGTATTTTTTGCTGTGTTGGTTAGGCAAATAAAACATACTGCATACACCGAAGCATCGCCATACACACAGCTGTTGTGCCGTGTCTTGTACAGTATCATGACATTGGCAATTATTAAAACAAATAAACATTTACTGCAAGGAGTATTTTTGAAAATACATGTCGGGAAGGACGTATGCGAGGACTTGAAACACACTCAATTTTTATACCACGGGCATATAGGAAGAAATTAAATATTTAGATATTATTCCCTAATATTTTTCTTCGTTCAGCGAAGGAAAATACGAGTGACGTAATGACCGTGTCACCACGAGTCGAAGACGAGTGGTGACACGGTCATTACGTCACGAGTATTTTCCGAGCTGAAGGAAGAAAAATATTAGGGAATAATATACTTATCACATGCACAAGCCAAGAATTCGTTATTTTTTGCAAAATAAAATAAGTTTTCCATGACGATTCCGCGTTTAAACTTTGAACTACTTTAGGAATAAATATCAGTACGCCGTGCACAAGTTGTCAATCATTTCCAGTCGTCCGTCGTGTGCGTTGGCGCTCACGTTCGTTCGTGTGTGGAGCAAATGACAGCTCTCGGTCTACACGTAGGCTATCTTCCGCAAAGTTATAATCTATTTCAAAGATAGCATAGTCCTAGAAATTTATCACAGACGAAGATACGCTATTTTTCGGGAACAAATATTGACTGAATCTCGACGGCGCGAACACTGTAAAAGGTCGCGCCTGTTTGCAATGCGTACGGAACCCACGGTATAGGCTATACGCGACCACTTCGAGTTCGTTGTTTCCGCAAATTATTCACGTAATTCCTTCGGAATATACAGGCGGTACACTCTTGTGTTTACATTGTTCGGATTAGTAATGTCGTAGTCTGTGAAAATATCGATTTCATTACATGACTTTTGATCGTGGGAGAAACATCGGCCGCCATGTTGTTTGTTTACATATTTACGAGCACACCGAAGATCGACAAAAAAAAGGTCCGACGCACCAAAATTGATGACATAGACGCGGGTTGTCGTGACGTAGAACGACCAGAGAATAAATCCCGTATTTTTTGTTCGGAGACGACAAACTTGGCTTGTGCATGTGATAATACCTGTAACCGTAACTTCAAAGATGCATCAGTTATGGAAAATTCTTGAAATGTACGAATATATTTTACCTTTTGGAAGTTTTACATTGAAATACTCACGGGAATTAAAATTTCCTCCCTGCTTATTGTTGACATTTTTGCAACCGACTCTGTCCATATAAATTGTTTGTCAAATATTATAGGGCTATTCACAAATACGGCCCTGTATGGACTCGGGCTCAGTGAGTGACGTATTGGACGAGCCGAAGGCCGTATTTTGTGTATAACCCTATTATTATACACCTCCCTCCATTAATCGTCTGTATAAACTAATAGGGCCGTTCACAGTTTACGTCACTGTTCTCTCATTAATATGCAAAAATAAATATTTTTCCGCATTTTTAGATTACGCTTTTGAAAATTACGCATGCAAGAACGACGAAAATACATCTCAGTGGGCGACTGCTAGTGTAACAGTGAATACTAAAAAACATATTCACGACTCAGAGTACAAGCTGCAAAAACAGCCACGCATGCAACATTGATAAAATTTGTCCGCATTTCAAGCTGCGTGTCCGATGTCGCGCGCGTACAGCTATATTTAGTAACAAACCTGTAACCGTGAACAAGGCTATTCCATGGTAAATTTTGAAGGATGCGGCATGCGCGATATGAGTGGAACACGCGCGATCTACTGCTCCGTAGTACAAGTCCCTTACGTTGGCACGAAGCCAATTAATTTTCAGTGCAGTACAAGCAAACTTCGGTGAATGTTTTCAATTTAATTAGTTTTTTAAAATAAAAATCTATTGCATTTAGACTCAGTTTTGTGTTTAGCTTGTTTTAAACCTTATACTACGAATACATTTTGATGGAAGTTGTTATTATGTCTATAACTCACCGTAAAATAGTTTGTTTACATCCGATAATCGCTAGGTCAAAGGTCAAACAGGCGCGTGCGCGTCTCCCGTATTCGGGACTCCGCGTACCACAGGCGTACGGAATGTTTCCTAGATCGTCGTCGGATGGGAAGTGACTGACACTGTACTGTGAGCGAAGGCCGAACCTCGGTACTGTATGTATTCTTATACAGTACCGAGGTTCGGCCTTCGGCCTCACAGTACAGTGTCAGTCACTTCCCATCCGACGACGATCTAGGAAACATTCCGTGCGCCTGTGATACTATACTGCGTTTCTATCTTTAGTTCCCGAGAAGGGGACTATTTTGGTTCTCTCTGAAGAACAAGGCCATAGATTATTAATTTGTTCTTTCCTCATTGATGGTGTCCCTGACTTTGAAAAAGTTGTATTTATACTGGTTTGTATTTCGGACCGCTGACTTCGACATGTTCGAGGGTCTATGTTATTTCCGGGGCAGCTTAACTTTGCATCCAGTTTAATGCAGTTGTTCATTCTATAAATGCGTGTTGCTGTTTTACGGCATTGACAAAGGTTGAGAACGAAGTTTTTTTGACTTTTGGAAAAGTTTTTGTTTTTTGTTTTTTTAACTTAAAATCGACATTAATCAGACATATTTCATAATCATTTAATAAAAGTTGTAATCACACAAAAAAAATTTAAAAAAAATTCGAAGTTCAAATTAAAACAAATTTAAAAAAATATTTTGTTAAATTTAAATCAAGTTCTAAAATGTCACAGGTATCATTTGATTGTTTACAGGTATTGTTGTTTATTTGTTTACCTTGTAAATATAAATCTAAACTTTTTTCACATATGCAAAGTAAATATGATGGAATATGATTATCATATTTCTGTAGATGTTCACGATACATAATGCATACAGCGATCAATGTCACAGGTATCATTTGATTTTTTACAGGTATTGTTTTTTTGTTTACCTTGTAAACAGCATTCTAAATAACCTTTTTCACTTATAAAAATTAAAAACCATTGAACATTTCGTCAGCAATATCCACAAAAAATTTCATCAATTTTCAATAAGAAATGCTTGAGTTATTGCAAAAAGCACAAGAAATTGCAATTCTATAGCTAGTTTCCTCAAACAATGTTCAAAATGGGGTCACCTGGTGGTTATGATAACTACAGGTGTCTACCATGGCATAATTTCTGAACAGGAGAAAGTTTTTTTCAAATTCAACAGGACATATCTCTGCATGTACTGAACCGATTTTCATCAAACAAAATGCAATCAATTGGTCTTAAGAGAGCTTTCTTTTGATATATAATTTATTATTATTGTAGTTGTCTATCAATTTCATGTAAAATCCCTATGTAATTCACCGCTTGTAATTCAAGCTCATCAACAGGAAACTTGTCGTAAAGCGATTCTATCATGATGCTCTGTCAACCGATATCTTTACGTGTAATCATACATCCATGGTGTAATCTTCAGCAGCGTAGACGACACGAAAATACTGCACCGTGCACCGCCACGACAGGTGTCGGCAAATTATACAAATTTTCAATACGTTTGTTTGTATATTTTTGGTACAACTGTACTTGGCCTAAGTGTAATGCCCATAAAGTGACTGCAAACAACATAATTTTGACCATAATCATAATGACGTTTCTGATTGTCATTTGTCTTATTCGCTCAGCTGTTTTATATGTACATATACCAACGATGGTCATGCATACAGCGAAGGTCACGCGTACGCGTCGCTGTAAGTAGTTCGGTTACAGTGAAAATATAATCCATATTTTCACTAGTTAAAATATGGGCTCATATCAGTACCGTCTGAACAATAGAAGAATGGCAATACAGGCATAGCATGTATGATAATGAAAGTTATTGGACTGTCAAACTCCCATAGGTTACGGCAGTAGGTGTATAATAATGTACGATATCATTCCTGTTTGTTAAATTTATTTAATTTTACATATAACATCGTCTAGAAAAATGATTTCAAAACCTTACATCTCAATATCTCGGCTATAGCATGTAGGCCTATAGAGACGCGTTGTACTCAAGTACAAATGAAAGATATACGATCACCGGCCCAACTCAAATCATATTGAAAAACCGCAATAATTTCTACATTTGGTGAAGCCAGTTATGAGAAACGGATTTCTTTTAAAACGTTCAGAACTATACCAAGAAAATTAAAAGTAAGTTCTGATAATCGGGTACAGTGCACAGTCGTTTGGAGAGCTATTCAGCGCAGGGACTATTCGCCCCATAGACGAGTATACAGAAGCGAGAAATACCCAAGTTGGGGTATTTCTCGCTTCTGTATACTCGTCTATCATGGGGCGAATAGTCCCAGAGCTGAATAGCTCTCGAGCGACTGTGTACAGTGGAATCAGAAAGTTCCGCCCTGTTTAGGCCTACATCATAACACAGTCGCTCGAGAGCTATTCAGCTCTGGGACTATTCGCCCCATAGACGAGTATAGTCCCAGAGCTGAATAGCTCTCGAGCGACTGTGATCATAATAACCTATAAATGATTTAGGCCTATTGTAATTTAGCATAATATATATATCACATTGATATGATAAATCATGGTTTATATATTTCAATTACAAAGGTTCGACGTTTTCTTCAAAAAAGGAATCGTTCGGAATCACATTGAAGTTTTCTAAACACAATGTTTAGGACACAATTTTAAAAAGACGGCTCTATTAAAATTGAGTAAGCTTAAAAATGCTGCCTCGATGCGTATAGCCTAGCTGTGGGTCCATAGCTGTGGTGTTTTCAGACGGGATTGCTGCCTTTTACGGGCTGGTTTTGACTTTTACTATTTTAACCCCGCCACCACAAAATCGTAAAAGTCAAAACCAGCCTAAAGTTTAAAAGGCAGGAATCCGGTCAGAAAACACCACAGTGGATCGACCCACAGCTACGTATAGCCATGGGTTTCATAGACTCAGGCAGATAGGCGTGGAGGTCGAGGCCCCCACCATTGCTGTGCCCTATGATGTAAACCGTGTCGGGCCGATTTATATGATAGAGTTCGGGTATTAATAACACCTTTTAGCTCTACGCACAGGCACCACCGTAGTTGATAGCGTTTTTAGTGCCCTTTTCTACAACACTAAAAGCGCTATCAACTACGATGGTGCTAGTGGCTCTACGAGAGTCTTTGCTGCGAATCCGTAGCCTCTGCCACTCGGGTAGCTTGGTCATTGGAGTGGTAGCTGGCAGAACACGTCAAGGATGGCAGGCTCGTTTTCGCAGCAACGCGAGAGTCTACGTGGCAGGGCTGGGGCTGTCGACAGCCCGCTGGCTTCCAGTATGGAGCGCCCAGTTCCGCCGCCGAAAACAATCGATTTTTAATCCGAAATCGTGGTCGACCTCTGTTTTCGAGCACGCCCAACTATTCTAGATACGCGATATGCTGAGCTGCGCTTTAAAACTTGCACAAAGCCCGCTTTCCTCTCTCTATCCGAGGAGACCGACCAAATCACAGCCGCCATTGTGATGTGCAATGATTTCTGGGTAGGGTTCAAATGCAGGTCAAATAATGAGTTCAGATAATAAAGTAGGTCAATATATTGAAAGCCAAGCTAATGTCATAATAATGTCGTAATCATGACCAAATAATCGCATAATAATGGCTAGTAATGACACAAAAATGACCAAATCACCAAATAATGAAATAATAATGATGAGATAAGTTCCAAATCAAGACATAAATACTAAATAATAGCAAAACAACCGAATTAACATAATAAATTCATAATAATGTCAAGATAATATCAAGATAATGTCGTAATCATGACCAAATAATCGCGTAATAAAGACCAAATAATGACATAAAAATGACCAAATCACCTAATAATGGCAAAATAATGATGAAATAAGTTCCAAATCAAGACATCAATGCCGAATAATGGCAAAAGAACCAAATTAACATAATAAATTCATAATAATGTCAAGGTAATATCTAGATAATGTCGCAATCATGACCAAATAATCGCGTAATAAAGACCAAATAATGACATAAACATGACCAAATCACCAAATAATGGCATAATAATGATGAAATAGTTCCAAGTCAAGACATCAATGCCAAATAATTGAAAAAGAACCGAATTAACATAATAAATTGATAATAATGCCAAGGTAATATCAAGATAATGTCGTAATCATGACCAAATAATCGCATAAGAAAGACCAAATAATGACATAAAAATGACCAAATCACCAAATAATGGAATAATAATGATGAAATAAGTTCCAAATCAAGTTATCAATGCCGAATAATTGAATTAACATAATAAATTCGTAATAATGTCAAGGTAATGTCGTAATCATGACCAAATAATTGCACAGTAAAGACCAAATAATGACGTAAAAATGACCAAATCACCGAATAATGGCAAAATAATGATGACATAAGTTCCAAATCAAGACATCAATGCTGAATAATGGCAAAAGAACCGAATTAACGTTATAAATTCATAATAATGTCAAGATAATATCAAGATAATGTCGTAATCATGACCAAATAATCGCGTAATAAAGACCAAATAATGACATAAAAATGACCAAATCACCTAATAATGGCAAAATAATGATGAAATAAGTTCCAAATCAAGACATCAATGCCGAATAATGGCAAAAGAACCGAATTAACATAATAAATTCATAATAATTTCAAGGTAATGTCGTAATAATCACCAAATAATCGCATAATAAAGACCAAATAATGACATAAAAATGACCAAATCACCTAATAATGGCAAAATAATGATGAAATAAGTTCCAGATCAAGACATCAATGCCGAATAATGAAAAAGAACCGAATTAACATAATAAATTCATAATAATGTCAAGATAATGTCGTAATAATCACCAAATAATCACATAATAAAAGACCAAATAATAACGTAAAATTGACCAAATCACCAAATAATGGAATAATAATGATGAGATAAGTTTAAATAAAGATTTCAAGATAATTTTGGCGGTGTTCTCACCCCATAGGTACCCTGTCTTCATCGGCATGGACGTTAACGTTTGCAGCAGAGTTAACCTCTTTTTCTTTTTCTTGAGCGTCAGTGGGTTGACTGTTTTTACTGGTGAGAGGTCTTTGATCAACAGAATTTTCATCAACAGATGTGACTTTGTGGGCGGACTCTGATTGTGCCTCATTGTTTTTGACAAAGCGAGTTGACGTTGAGGCGTTACTTGAAGTTGAGCTGTTAATTTCTGTGGTATTGATATGCTGATTAACACCTTCATTTGCATTTGCTTCACTTTCGACAACATCCATTAAACCTGAGTTTTAATCCAAACAATCATTGTCTTTTTGAACATTTTCAGTGTCATTGTCGTTGTTTTCTGACGATCTATAATCATGATAGTTAGGACAACGTTTACGGATATGACCTTTAAGTCCACAATGAAAACAACGCAGTTCATCTACAGATACGTAAACGGAATAAAAACGGTCATCATGTTTGATCTGAATTACACCACTGACGTTCTCATTGTGAAGCAAAACATGAACTTGTCATCTAAACGACTTCACATGCTTCAGCGAAACATTTTTACAACTAAGAGGGATTGCTTTAATATATCTAACAACTCTACCAAGTTTCCATAAATATTCCTCCAAAACTTCATCAGGAATGAAAGGAGGAACATTCGACAGAAATAATTTTGAGGCCGGTTTCACCATGTGTTCCACATCGACTAATTCATCAAACAAACAAACTTCGATTCAACAATGCTATCAACATTACCGAGTGTTGCTAAGAACACAACAACGGACTTATTCATTCTAGATGCAGCAATAACATTTTCACTTCCGACTTTCTTTGCAATCTCTTCAACATAGCTTTCAACGGGAACACCTTCAATATTAGTACACCTGACAGCATGCTTGCGTGTCAGATTCCGAAAATGGCTTGTCCTCCTGGGCGGCCATATTGCCGACCACGGGTTAACAAATGACAAAAAATAAAATCGAAGGAAATCCACCCAGTCGAAGATGAAACCGGACCGGAAACAAGACCCAAAAGAACTAAACACTACTCACAACATAAACTGATGACAATTGACGAAGGATGGCACTTCTCACTGGTAGAAAATCAAAACAAGTAGGAGCCCTTCTTCTGTACGTCTATCCATATGGCGAAGAATGGCGGAAGAAGAAGAAGAAGAAGAATAAGAATAAGAAGAAGAAGAAGAAAAAGAAAGAAGAAGAATTACAGCTGCAAGCAGCCTTGTCCGGGCCCAGTGATCCGCTGTAGATATGCAGACAAGTCCTGTTTTTACATGTTGCAAGGTCTAAACAAGTCATTGACAATGACATAGTCCCCACTTGTAATAGGAGTATTAGTCCTGATAAGGCTGGAAATGTGGTCATTAAGAAGAATCACTGGAGTGTATATGTTGAGAATCTATGGGCACAGAGTTCTATGTCGTTGTTCCCAATTCTAAACACATCAGCATGTTGGAAGTTATGGTTCTAAATCGGGGAAAAAAAGATCAGACCTCCAGCTTATGGCTAGCCCATAATAAGACATGTGCATAATTAATGAGGTAGAGGATATGGTGTCATAAGGTCTCCCATCATACAAAATATGAATGGTGTAGCACTTGTTGTTACTAAGATATGGACAAATATTTGTATTCAGGTCAAAGGTCATCGGGGGTCACATTACATTGTGTTAAAAAAAAATATATTGCGAAGTTATCCCTCTATACAAAAATCAGATCTCTAGCTCTATGGCTCGCTCAAAATAAGATATGCGATAACTTAATGAGATACAATATGTGGCGTCATAAGGTGTCTAATTATACCAAACATGAAGGCTGTAGCACTTTTGGTTAGTGAGTTATGGACAAATATGTATATTTGAGGTCAAAGGTCACCAAGGGCACGTGACATTTTGTCAAAAAAATTGTATTGCTAAGTTATCCCTATATACCAAAAATCTGACTTCTAGCTTTATGGCTCCCTCAAAATTATATATGCGCATAATTAATGAGGTACAATATGTGAAACCATAAGATGTCCCATCATATCATATATGAAGGGTGCAGCATCTGTGGTTACTGAGTTATGGACAAATATGTATATTTGAGGTCAAATGTTACCAAGGTCACGTGACATTTTGTCAAAATATCTGAGATATCTGATGAATGGATGACTCACGGCTTGACATATGGACGGGACATGACCCAATCTATAAGCCCCCTGGACTTCATCCGTGGGGACTGAAAACTGTCAGGTCAGTCAAAATCAGGGTGCTCTAGACAGATTCGACAGGTTACGCTCTAATGTAAAAAAATGTTGAGGCAAAATTTAATGCAACACTGTTCTTAACACTGCGGAGACTGCTTCCTTTCTACTAAGGTTTGCACGACCTCGCTCAGCCGTCGGATTGCGCGAAAACATCTGGTTTTTATCAATAACCAGACGATCTGTTCTCTCGATAACGATGCATGAAATAATGGGCAAAGTGAGAAAATACCTCAATGTGTAGCAACCTGGGGTGTTCGTTATTTACATATCAAAGAAAAAATGCATTTCATGAATTTATTATCTGAATAGAATCATGAAATACATATGAAAAATGAAGTGCGAGTGAATGTTATTTGTCATCGGCGGTGTTTACGTGTCTCTGCCTGGGAAACATGTGTCCGTTCGTGTGACCTCAAAGTGTTTATACTGTACGCAAACACTAGAAATTTTAGACGGCACATTTATATCTGTTGCCGCTGACGTCAAACATTGGTTCGTAAAGCTCATCTCTTTCTCTCACTTGTATATTACAGGCAGTGAGAAACCACGATGCAACAAGAAATAGAGCGTAGACAGGAATACTACAAAACGAGTATTGCCGGTGGTACCGTGAACAGACCATACACAGACCTACGAACTGGTAATTTCGATCTTTTACCGGAGTTCATTGGTCCAGAGCCGGGGCTTATCAACCCGCTGCCAGACGATGCTTCAGAAGTCGAATGGTTTTTGCAAATATTCGACGAGGATCTGATAAGATTCATTACCCGATGCACTAATCGTTACGCTAGACAGAGGAGAAGGGCAAATGCCAGGGAACGGCAAAGATCGGCCTGGACACCGACGACAGTGATGGTGCTGTTCGGAATTTGCATTGCAGCCTGAAATCCAGCTGTATTGGTCGGACCATGTTTGCTTCGGTCATAATTTCGTCAAGAGAACTTTTTCCCGTGATCGCTTCAAGCTACTGATGCGATATTTATACTACAGCACACAGCCCTACTGTGCTCGTAACACAGCCATGTATACAGCCCAAAAAATAAGTGAGAAACGGGATAGGATGTTGAAAGTACGAAATGTCATTGATCGAGTGAATGCAAACAGCCGAATGCACCGGAGCCCGATGTGCGAACTGGCAATCGACAAGGAAGTCATCCCCTACCGGGGCCGCACAAAGAATGTTCTCTACAATCCAGCAAAACCGCACAAATATGGAATGAGAGTTTACGCTATCAGTGAGTCAACGATGAAGTCCATCAAGCTGTCGCTGATAACTGTCATCACCCGCTTGATCCAGATGCTGCAGATGACCCCCGAGTTTTCAGGGTAAACAAACCTGGGAAAGTTGTTTCCCGGCTGATTCGACCCTACTATGAGTTAGGACATCATGTCATTATGGACTCATATTACACTTCTGCCCCGTTGTTTGACCATCTCTACGTGCATAATATTGCTGCCACGGGAACCTGCAGAATGTACACCTTAGGTTTACCCGATGAAGTAAAGAATGCTGAAAACTATGATACCACAAGTCGTACCGCCTGATGCTGACGACGAAGAGCGATGGCCACGTGGTAGTTTCTCGGTATTTCAAGACGGCGCAATGACAGTATGTGCCTGGAAAGACACAAAAATGGTGAAATTTATGAGCACGGCAGTCTCTGCACAGAGACCGAATCGAGCACTAGTGAGGCGCCGTATGTAAAGATAAAAGAACTGGTGCTTTTGAACGAATTGAAGTACTATGCCCGAACGTTGCTGTAATGTACAATCAGTAATCATGGATGCTGCTGAGGCTCTATGCTAAAAAGGTGGCTGCCCTCGAAGACGAAGACGTTGGATGTCTTTCGGACTGGCTTCCCACAATCCGTGATAAGGTAAAATCTCGCATTTCACGTCTTCGTTCTTCCCATACTGTCATCACAGTACATCTGCCTTTGATGACCCTTCTGTACGGGAATGTCTAGATGCTTTACACGATAAATATGTTGTTGTGCCTGCAGACAAAGCATCAAACAACATCATTTTGTCTGCAAGCAATATTACATTCAATGTTTAAAGAACGAACTTCAGATTAACTCAGATGATGAGAGTAGCACAACATACTCTCTTTCAACCTTATCTGAAGAGAAAATATTGCAGAACCATTCAACAGTTTTGAGTGAGTTTGGCATCAAGTTAGCGCAAGATGACAAGGTATTGCCTAATCTATATTGGATTCCTAAGATCCATAAGAATCCTTATAAACAACGCTTCATAGATGGTTCCAGTAAGTGTACAACAAAACGCTTGTCACAACTTTTAACCATCATTTTATCAACCATTAAATCTGGTTTGGTACGGTATTGTGACAAAGTTTATGAAACTAGTGGGGTCAATCAAATGTGGATATTAAAGAACTCCAAAGAATTGTTACATATTTTACAAAATAACAAAAACATGTACAATTCAATCCACACATTTGATTTTTCAACGTTGTACACAACCATCCCACATAACAAACTTAAAGACAGGCTATCATCTCTCGTGAAGAAAGCCTTCTTTACAATAATGGTAGTCGTAGGTATGAATACATTGCCATCAAGTGCAACTTGGGCTATTTCACCAACAACAGCGATGCCAAACTCAAATACAGTGATGTTATGGTGATTCAAATGCTATATTTCCTATTGACAACATATTTATCAAGTTTGCTGGCATGACATTCAGGCAAACCATAGGCATTCCCATGGGCACAAACTGCGCCCCACTTCTTGCAGACTTATTTTTGTATTCGTATGAAGCAGAGTTCATACAATCACTTCAGAAATCTGGATGTAAGAGGATTGCCAAACGGTTTAACAACACCCACAGATATATCGATGATCTCATCAGTTTAAACAATCCTGGTATATCCAATTATCTACACCACATCTACCCAGATGATTTAGAAATAAAAGAAACAACTGAAAGTGTGGACTCGGCTTCATACCTAGACGTATTGTTTGAAATTAGACAAAATACACTATATACTAAGCTGTATGACAAAAGAGACCATTTCAATTTTGAAATCATAAACTTTCCCTTTTTGTCGAGCAATATACCATCATCTCCAGCTTATGGTGTGTATATTTCACAACTTCTTAGATACAGTAGAGCATGCAATTCATATGAAGACTTTCGAGTTAGACACAGCCTATTAGCTCAAAAGTTAGTGAGGCAAGGGTTCTCAGAAAGTAGATTAGTGAAATCATTTAAGAAGTTCTACGGTAGATACGGAGATGTTGTATCAAAATATGACTGTCTGTTACTCAAATGATGAGTGACAGCATACCAAATTTTGACTCACAAAAGTAATTTGGTGAATTCACCAAATAACAATGGATTTGTCGCTTTGGGTCAATCTTGACGGGTGCGGCTAGCTGGCAGGGTACGCTTACCCATTCCGGACACCTGGTACCACCACTACTTTGTGGTTCAAGATGACCCCATTGCCTTTGTCATTTTCAATATGTTCCTTGGACCTGGTAACTTTCTTAGTTACCTTGAATGATAACGATTATTGGACCTGATTTGATGTCTATTACTACACGCCAGGTCGATCATCGCCACGGTGGCACAGAGCTGTGTTTTACCACGAGCTGAACAAGGCACTCATGAACGCTTTCCACAACATGGCATCAGTTCATGGATACGGTCAAAGTGGATCGAGATACAGACGTCAGCTCATGTTTCGCGCCCAAGTAGCAAAACAGCTGATCGGTAATTTCTCATCTCGGCAACGTCCCCCAAGAGGAACTAGTCTGACGGCATCACGTCTCATTCCTACCAATGTGAAAGAGTTGGTCACCGAATGGGTCGCAATCCGGACGGAAGACGTAGTTGCGTGATGTGTCGACGTGCAGGACGGATAGTAGGCCATGGAACTCGTCCCAATCGTGTTCATGAGACAATCAACTGTTGCCTCACTTGCCAGTTACCACTGTGTCACCCACCGTACTGACAAGTGTGCTGGCGAGAGCACAATGTGTGAATGCCGTTTGCAGAGGACCGCAGAACTTGACTATGCACGGACTGAACATTTGTCGGTATTACAACCCTTTATTACACAGTTGACATGGAAATAAAAAAATATTCACTCGCAAACTATCGGTGAGTACGATGTACTTTTGTGTATGGTTGTGTGAAGTGAATGATTGAGTCTAACACGTTTGCGTTTGGGGTAAAGATCGAGTTACAACGATGATTGCATCGGACGATTGCAAGACAAGGTCTCAGCCAGAGCAGTTCCTGTTTTGGCAGAGAGCGAGTCGATGTGCGATGAAAAATGCATCTGAGTAGCTAACAGTCGATTTCCCCAGTCTGTAATCTCGCAAATGCGTAATAAAAATATTTTTTATTATGCAAATAGTATTCGACATTTACATACGGCTCCCTAGACTGTACAAACCTCGAATACATCAACACAGTAAAGATCACATGTCAGCTCAGGGTAGTTCAGACCATAATTGCTCAAACTGACAGCTGCCGACTGACAAACATGGAAACGTGAGATCGGCCTTGTGGGAACCCGTCGCCTCAGTGTTAATATGAAACAACCAGTAGAACAAAACAAGCCCCATCGAAAAAATGGAGTTTTTTTGATGATTTGGACCTGATTAGTGAAACAAAGTACCCTAAAAATGGGTCAAAATGGGCCGTTACGGTGTTTCATCTGAAAAAGCACATTTTTTAAACTCACTTTTTGAAACTGTTAGATTGATGTTTTTTGATTATTCAGAATAATTAAAGTATCACATAGCATTTTGTCTTTCTTTTGCAAGTTATTTCATCTGAATACATGGATTTGAATGGAAATGGCGTGATAACAAGTGAAATCGGTTTGTCGTTACGCTGTTATTATTTTGACCACAAGCATTGATTTATCTCTCTATTATCACTTGGAAAACATTACCCTCGAATGTTTCCTAAAACATCTATTTGATTGGAAGACCAACTGTGATTAGTTGGTACTAAATGTTTATAGGGTCAATGTATTGATTATGAATGACAAATCATGAAAGTTGCCCACATTTTTGTCCCAAAATTTTGTTGTGTTCGTGACACCCCTATAACTTTCAGCCATATTCAGATAGTAGAGATCTGATGTCATTAGCCAAAGTGGCCCTGTTTGCCTTCCTTATGTGTTATAAAAATATAATCCATTTACCACTTGTATTGTTTCAGTATATCAAAAAGGGACCAAATGTAGTGTCTGTAACAGCCGTAGTGTCCGTGACACCAAATCCATACATTACTTGTTACAGTGATTTAAGCTGGTAATTCTATTGTTACCAGCTGAAGTTACATTTTTATAAGAGATTAACTTAGTTCTTGAGTAAGACATGAAATGAAATATATTAAACCAGTGAAGATATTTTTCTACCTTTTAAGATTGTAATGTTAAAAAACTGTCCTATGAAATAACGGTATAGGGGTTTAAAAAAGGAACAGAAATAGTGTTATCAGTTATTTCCCAATATAACTTTAAGATAGAAATGTTATTTATAGTGAAATTATGGCATAACACTTAACAAACTATTTACTTTCACATTAAACCACTTTCCATTTGCAACTGGCTTCATGTCACGGACACTACACCTAACAAGTGGTTAACCATTTTTTACTGCATTTACATTTAAATTCACCTGACATCTGAAGTAAACGTCATAGACCATATAAATCCTTTTAAAAACAAAAGAAAATGTGTTTTTGAATTATATAAGGGGGAAAGTGGTTGCAAATCTGACTATTTATGATGATGCTGCAGTAGTGTTAGCTCCAGTACAGATCTCTGTCAACAGTGATGCATATAAGGGGAGGGTTTATGTCCCTTCAAATTATTTTTCTGTTTTAACCCTTTGTTTGCATTATAAGGCTGTATTATTAGTGTTTGATGAAATTTCAATCGTGTGTTGTTTGTTAAGGGAAAGCTATGGCGATATATAAGGGGAGTAAGTGGTCGCACATTTGACTATTTATCATGGTGCTGTAGTAGAGTTGGTCAACAGTGATGTATATAAGGGGAGGGTTTATATCCCTTAAAATTATTTTTCTGTTTTAAGCCTTTGTTTGCATTATAAGGCTGTATCATAAGTGTTTGATGAAATTTCAATTGCGTGACGGCTGTTAAGGGAAAGCTATGGTGAGACTTAATTGAATCTATCATGTGGTGTCTATTGAATGCTGTGATCCTGAAATCTGTTTCGAAACCCAAGTGTGTGGTTTCTCCTCAGTCGCAAAGTTCTGTCTTTCCTAAGTTGTTGTGTCAGATATTTTGTTGTTTGTGTATACTTGTTGATGTTAATGTTTTCACGTGTTATTGGCTTCAAATAATGACATCAATATTTCTATATTTTTATCTTGTGTTGAGATTATTGTTAACGTTTTGTCTCTTTTTGTGAACTTTGTTTTGACAAGTGTGTCTTTTACGTTCTTGTTTCTTTTTGTGGGTTATTATTGGGTGGTTTGGGAAAAGGATTTTAATGTTCGTCCTTTTCAAGTTCCTGCCAGTATTTTGCATACTGTCTTTCAAGTCTTTGGGCTTTTCAACAATGAATTCTACCGCCAATATGTGGCTGTTTAATGGGCTGAAAGGCATTGCTGGAGATTGCCATGATTGCATTTCATAAACTGGAAATGGAAATCATCTCTGGATACCAAAATGTAATTCACTTTTGGAAAAGATTCAGAAATGACATTTTCATAATTTTACTGGAACACAAAACCAACTGGCAGAGTTCAGCCATAGAATAAACAAAATGTACACAACATTTTAATTGACAGTTAAGAAATCACTAGAAAAAAATATAATTTCTCGACGTCAAAATTTTGAAGGGCCCAAGGCACAACCAAGAAAATATTTTGGATATTAAAACCCACACGAAACTAATTGGAACATTCCAATACCTGCACAGAAAATCATGTTACCCAAATCAAAATTTTAAAGGCTAATTGAAGGTGAAATTCTCAGATACGTCTGTACATGCAATAGACTCAAACGATTTCAAGGAGATAGTTGATTTCTTTACAAGCAAATTAATTTACAGAGAATACACGGAAAAAGAAATAACTAGAATTACAACAGAAATCAAACACAGGAATTGAACTAAACAAAAAGTACAAGAAAAATAAAGAAGGAAACAACAAATAATCTAATCTTCACAACAACATATAGGCCATACATTAAAACAAAAGACATGAAAGAAAGTCTTGCAAAATATTGGGAGGAACTTGAAAAGGACGAAACATTAAAAACCCTTTTCCCTGAACCCCCAATAACAGCCTACAAAAGAAACAAAAACATAAAAGACACATTTGTCAAAAACAAAATTCACAAAAAAATCTCAACACAAGATAAAAATATGGAAATATTGGCTTTATTTTTTGAAGCCAATAACACATGAAAACGACAACAAGAACAAGCATATAAAATCAAAATATCTGACACAACAACTTAGGAAAGACAGGACTTTGCGACTGAGGAGAAACCACACACTTGGGTTTTGAAACATTGATTTCAGGATCACAGCATTCAAAAGACACCACATGCTAGATCCGACTATGTCTCGCCATAGCTTTCCCTAACAAACAGCACACAAATAATACAACAAGAGCGATAGAACAGAACATAAATCCTCCCCTCATATACATCACTATGACAAAGATCCATGTTGGAGCCCACACTACCACTGCATGAAAACGCAATAATACAGATAAATTCACATTAATGAGTCGACTGTATTAATGAATAATACATGTAAATTCACATGAATCCACATAAATACTGGCTTGCTGAATACACGCAAAGGATTATTGACTGTATTCATCTGTATATGCACTCTTCGGCTAAAATACAGGCAATAATCCATGCAAATACAGTAAGTATTATTGGCTTTTCATGCAGTGTACTGCAGTACCACCATAAATAGTCAGATGCGCAACCTCTTTCCTCCTTATACACAATAGAAGCTGACCAAATACTTAAAATACTCAGTTACCTACAAATATCACTATGAGTGGCAAGAGAGTATTATATTATACTCTTCATGACTTTAATTAGACTTCTGATATAGAGAATTTGTGTTTAATATTGTCTGTTAAAACTGATAAAGAAGTTGCCCCTTTAAGTATTTGAATGTGTAGAGTCCGTGACGCTACAGAATACAGATCACAATAATATGTTGGAAACCAAATGTTCAGTAAATCATTTATTGTTCACTTTATAGTGTTACTAGGACAGTTTTGCATTGTATAGCATTTTCTACATACCAGTTATCATTGTCTACATACCAGTTATCTCCAGGGTTTTCGCATTCAGTGTTGTTTTTCTGATAAACTTTCTGGTTATTGAAAAATACAAGCTACTACAAATATTCTGTATGTCAAACTTCCTTAATAATATGTTTTTGATTTGTTTGTAATCAATTCTTGTCATAATTTTACTATTTTTACAGGTTTACTGGTTATAATAAACAATAGTTTACTGTTATAATAAACAATAGTTGTTTCACACACATATTCCTGAATGTGTAGTGTCCGTGACGCTTTTACCATACTACAAAAATGACTAGAAAACTAACAAAAATAAATCAAAATTTTGCTG
Source organism: Ptychodera flava (assembly GCF_041260155.1). Classification (NCBI taxonomy): domain Eukaryota; kingdom Metazoa; phylum Hemichordata; class Enteropneusta; family Ptychoderidae; genus Ptychodera; species Ptychodera flava. Next base: position 52,818,301 of record NC_091929.1, on the reverse strand, counting down.
CAAATACTATTAATGTTTTCTAAAGACTTCAACAATTGCAGTAAAAAATAACTTAAATTTACTAATGGGCAAATCTGTAAACTAGAGGAATCATAAGCTCATAGGGAGAAAAAAATGAAAAATTCTTTTTTATTCGTAATAAATCATTTTGCAGGAAATCATGCAAAGATGGGTAAAATCCTGATACATTCACCTTATTTTTTACAACAGATGTATATATTTTCTTGTTAAACTTTTAAAAAGAATATTTGTACAAATGTTGTATAGTCTACTATGTTATTTCTCCATCAACTCATAATATTTTGTAGTGTCCGTGACGGTGTGTCAACACAATAAAGAACTGGTTACCATGGAATACTGAGAAATTTTGGTTCACAACTTTACAAGCAAATATGTATCAAAGCTCAAGCTTTGTGAATTTAGTATATTTAGATATGTGTCTACAAGATGAAATTTTGACAAAAGTGAAACACTCTAGAGAACCCTGATTTGACTAAGCCGTGTGTCGCTACATCCTTTTTTCAATATGAATACGATGAGAGAAACTAAATTTTATTTTTCTTGGCCTTATACATGGGATTCTATTGAGAAGTGACTTATACATGGGAGTCTATGGAGGTGTAAACTGAAAAATCCTCTAACACGGCCAAATTTGATCGCATTGTGAAACAAGTCGAGTGGATATGTATTGGGTAGGGTGCAATCCTTTTGCAAAGTTTGAAAGAAATTGACCAGGGCATGTCTGAGATATCTGCGTGATCGGACGGACGGACGGACACACGCACGGACGCAAGGACGCACAGACGCATGGACATGACCAAACCTATAAGTCCCCCCCCCCGGACGGTGTCCGTTGGGACTAAATATGCTGAATTGGGTCGAACATGAATGAAATTATAGTCGAATCGGTTGATTCTGGAAAAGAAGATTTTTAAAGATGAAATCATGATTTTCTCAAAATCCAATATGGCAGACAAACCACGTGACCGATCCAAACGCCTTTCGCAAACTTTAGAGAGATCACACTTAAGATGTTACATGTAAAATTTCAGTCGAATCGGTGTGTTGGTTCTGGAGAAGAAGATTTTTAAAGATTAAATCACGATTTTTGCAAAATCCAATATGGCGGCCAAACCACGCGACCGATCAAAACGCCTTTCGCAAACTTGAAAGAGATCACACTTAAGATGTTACATGTAAAATTTCAGTCGAATTGGTGTGTTGGTTCTGGAGAAGAAGATTTTTAAAGATTAAATCACGATTTTCGCAAAATCCAATATGGCGGCCAAACCACGCGACCGATCAAAACGCCTTTCGCAAACTTGAAAGAGATCACACTTAAGATGTTACATGTAAAATTTCAGTCTAATCGGTGTGTTGGTTCTGGAGAAGAAGATTTTTAAAGATTAAATCACGATTTTCTCAAAATCCAATATGGCGGCCAAGGTCACGTGACCGCTAAGAATTTTATTGGTCAAGTTTAAAGGGCAAAGTGCAAGCATGCCACACACCAAATTTGGAGATGATTTGCCCTGTGGTGTTTGATTAATTGTATCTCATAGGTGTCCCTATATACCAAAAATCAGACCGCTAGCTCTGTTGACTTGCCCAAATTAGATATGTGCATATTTAATTAGGTACGGCATATGGTACCATAAGTCTCCAATCATACCAAATATGAAGGGTGTAGCCCTTGTGGTTACTGAGTTATGGACAGATATGTATATTTGGGGTCAAAGGTCTTTGAGGTCACGTGACATTTTGTCAAAAACATTGTATCCCCTAGTTATCCCTATATTCCAAAAACCAGACCTCAAGCTCTGTTGGCTAGCCCAAAAATAGATTGTGCATATTTGATTAGGTACAGCATATGGTACCATAAGGTCTTCCATCATACAAAAATGTCTGTAAAAATGTTGTTCTCAAAAACCCAATGAAAGCGATAGGGGAAAGCTGTAGGCATATGGGCCAGGGTACACATACACGGGGATATGCTGTTGAGATGGCTTAGGTCATAGGTAGAGCTACTAGGTCAAAGGTCATCCGTTACCCATGAAGATAGTCCAGTTCATATAATAGTGCGTGTCTCTATGTTTGAATAGGAGCTGATCAGCACTCAGCTAGTGGCTTACAAAGATAGAACATGGGTTGTAAGCTGATTTTAGAGCCAACATGAGATTCATTCCAAAATCAGATCAGTGTTTGAGAATGTGAAGCAAGCCAGCTTTCATCTCATTGAGTTACAAGGCCAGCCTATAGCTTATGAATAGGGAATATGCTCAGCCAGCATTACTGCACAGGGGCTGCTAATGCCAATGCTGGGCAAGCCAATAGAGCTAGGGGTCTGATTTTTGGTACATGGGGAGACGTGTGGAAGCAAAGATTTTTGGCAAAAAGTCACGTGACCAGGATGACCTTTGTCCACGATTTCACGAATAGGCTTGTAAATGCAGTAACCACAAGTGCTACTGCCTTGATATTTGGTGGGATGGAAGACAATATGGTACCACATCATGTAGCTCATTAATTATGCGCATATCTAATTCCGGGCTAGCCGATAGAGCTAGGGATCTGATTTTTGGTACACAGGCAAAGTATAGCAGTAACGTTTGTTGACAAAAAGTAACGTGACCAGGATGACCTTTGACCTCAAAAACTTTGTTTGCTTCCTTATAGCAAAAATCAGACCAGTTACAGTATCTGGTACTCCGGAATTGCATATGTGCATATTTAATTATGTGCTACATGATGCCAAGGTCAAAGGTCAAAGGGCATTCCCAAAATTTCGGTGTTCAATGTGGTCCCCAAAAAGGTCATTGTTCAAGACACACTTCCTATTGGGAGCCTTAGATAGGCCAGAAAAAGCCTTTGCCATAGCTAAGCTGCACAGGTATAGGAAGGTCAAAGGTAATAGAAAAATAAGAAAAATCATACTTTAATAATCTTTTCTTCTCAAAAACTGCCTGAAAGGAGGTCAAAGGTCATCGAAAAATTTCCAAAAAAATTACAAACATCTGGATGATGTGTGGCACTATATACGGATGTTTTCAATCGGATTCGAACCCACAACATACGGCATCAGTCGCCTAGCTAAGAGGCCAGAGACAGAACCAGTCGGCTAAATCTCCACTCCCAAAAAAGAGTGGTTCAATAGCCGGCTAAGTTGTTACATTTTTCTGACTGAGACCGCTCAAACACGTTGTAGAGTTTGTGAAGCACTCACGCACGCATGCTCACTATCATACATCGCACATACACACTACATCGAAGCGAAGAAACGAATTTCATCGCTTTAACTGGGCGAACGATAACCTCGGGGACAATTCTGTCCACCAGCAGTGTTAACAACCCAGGATAGAAAATACGGATAGTTTTCAATCGGATTCGAACCCACAACATACGGCATCAGTCGCCTAGCTAAGAGGCCAGAGACAGAACCAGTCAGCTAAATCTCCACTCCCAAAAAAGAGTGGTTCAATAGCCGGCTAAGTTGTTACATTTTTCTGACTGAGACCGCTCAACACGTTGTAGAGTTCGTGAAGCACTCACGCACGCATATATATATATATCAAATTTCATTCAAAACGAATGTGTTACTCATGAGAAAACATTGTCAAATTTTTTTGGCATATATGGTATATACCAATATGGCCACCGTATGGGTTCACCAATCGTAATCTCTTTAGCAAGTTTTGTAGACATACAATAGTTAAACATATACACCAAATCTCAGTATGCTCTGAAGTCTGGTTCTGGAGAAGAAGATTTTTTAATTTGTTTGCCATATATGGATATATGGAATAAACAAATATGGCCGCCGTATGGATCGACCAATCACAATTCCTTTCACAAATTTTGTAGACATACATTAGTTAAACCTATACTACAAATCCCAGTATGCTGTGAAGTCTGGTTCTGGAGAAGAAGATTTTTGAAATTTTAAGTAGATTTTCCAAAAATCCAATACGGCGCCTTAATTGTTTGTTCAAGGTCATAAGTTCCAATTATGAAAAGGAAGGGTTGATGCAAAGCATGCCACATGCAAACTTTGAAAGTAATTGGGTTCGTAATTTTTGAGATTTAAACATTAACAATATTTCTTTAATCCAATATGGCCGCCAAGTCACGTGACTGATCAAAAATTCAAACCCCAGATGCACAAGTTCTCATTGACCCCAACAACTGTGCAAAGTTTGAAAAGCTTATGTGCAGTCGTTTTCAAGATCAAGGTCGACAAAGAATAGGTCAGTAGAAAAAGAGAAAAAAAACCTGTAATTACGATCGGGGCCCGTAGCCCGTTGGGGCTTGGGACCACTAATAAAAAACAGAACGATTACAAGAGGGTTTCGCACCCATGGTGTCGAAACCCTGATAAGAAAAAACCCAATGAAAGCAATAGGGGAAAGCTGTAGGCATATGGGCCAGGGTACATATACACGGGGATATGCTGTTGAGATGCTTAGGTCAAAGGTAGAGCTACTAGGTCAAAGGTCATCCGTTACCCACAATATAGTCCGGTTCAAATAATAGTGCGTGTCCCTATAATAGTGCGTTAAAAAAAGTGCGTGTGTCTATGTTTGAATAGGAGCTGATCAGCACACAGCTAGTGGCTTACAAAGATAGAGCATGGGTTGTAAGCTGATTTTAGAGCCGATATGAGATTCATTCCAAAATCAGATCAGTATTTGAGAATGTGAAGCAAGCCAGCTTTCATCTCATCGAGTTACAAGGCCAGCCTATAGCTTATGAATAAGAAATATGCACAGCCAGCATTACTGCACAAGGGCTGCTAATGCCAATGCTGGGCAAGCCAATAAAGCTAGGGTTCTGATTTTTGGTACATGGGAGACGTGTGGAAGCAAAGATTTTTGGCAAAAAGTCACGTGACCAGGATGGCCTTTGACCTCGATTTCACGAATGGGCTTGTAAATCAGTAACCACAAGTGCTACTGCCTTGATATTTGGTGGGATGGAAGACAATATGGTACCACATCATGTAGCTCATTAATTATGCGCATATCCAATTCCGGGCTAGCCGATAGAGCTAGGGATCTGATTTTGGTACACAGGAGGAAGTATAGCAGTAAAGTTTGTTGACAAAAAGTAACTTGACCAGGATGACCATTGACCTCAAAAACTTTGTTTGCTTCCTTATAGCAAAAATCAGACCAGTTGCAGTATCTGGTACTCCAGAATTGCATATGTGAATATTTAATTGATGTGCTACATGATGCCAAGGTCAAAGGTCAAGGGGCATTCCCAAAATTTTGGTGTTCAATGTGGTCCCCAAAGAGGTCATTGTTCAAGACCACTTGCCTATTGGGACCCTTAGATAGGCCAGAAAAAGCCTTTGCCATAGCTAAGCTGCACAGGTATAGGAAGGTCAAAGGTCATAGAAAAATCAGAAAAATAATACTTTAATAAATTTTCTTCTCAAAACTGCCTGAAAGGAGGTCAAAGGTCATCGGAAATTTTCAAAAAATTTACAATACATCTGGATGATGTGTTGGCACTATATATCAAATTTCAGTCAAAACGAATGTGTCATTCATGAGAAAAAATTGTCAATTTTTTTTGCCATATATGGTATATACCAATATGGCCACCGTATGGGTTCACCAATCGTAATCTCTTTAGCAAATTTTGTAGACATACAATAGTTAACATATACACCAAATCTCAGTATGCTCTGAAGTCTGGTTCTGGAGAAGAAGATTTTTAACTTGTTTGCCATATATGGAATAAACCAATATGGCCGCCGATGGATCGACCAATCACAATTCCTTTCACAAATTTTGTAGACATACATTAGTTAAACCTATACTACAAATCCCAGTATGCTGTGAAGTCTGGTTCTGGAGAAGAAGATTTTTGAAATTTAAAGTAGATTTTCCAAAAAATCCAATATGGCGCCTTAATTGTTTGTTCAAGGTCATAAGTTCCAATTATGAAAAGGAAGGGTTGATGCAAAGCATGCCACATGCAAACTTTGAAAGTAATTGGGTTCGTAATTTTTGAGATTTAAACATTAACAATATTTCTTTAATCCAATATGGCCGCCAAGTCACGTGACTGATCAAAAATTCAACCCCAGATGCACAAGTTCTCATTGACCCAAACAACTGTGCAAAGTTTGAAAAGCTTATGTGCAGCCGTTTTCAAGATCAAGGTCGACAAAGAATAGGTCAGTAGAAAAAGAGAAAAAAAACCTGTAATTACAATCGGGGCCCCTAGCCCGTTGGGGCTTGGGCCACTAATAAAAAATAGAACGATTACAAGAGGGTTTCGCACCCATGGTGTCGAATTCCTGATAAGAAAAACCCAATGAAAGCAATAGGGGAAAGCTGTAGGCATATGGGCCAGGGTACACATACACGGGGATATGCTGTTGAGATGCTTAGGTCAAAGGTAGAGCTACTAGGTCAAAGGTCATCCGTTACCCACAAATATAGTCCGGTTCAAATAATAGTGCGTGTCCCTATAATAGTGCGTTAAAAAAAGTGCGTGTGTCTATGTTTGAATAGGAGCTGATCAGCACACAGCTAGTGGCTTACAAAGATAGAGCATGGGTTGTAAGCTGATTTTAGAGCCGACATGAGATTCATTGCAAAATCAGATCAGTTTTTCAGAATGTGAAGCAAGCGAGCTTTCATCTCATTGAGTTACGTACGAGGCCAGCCTATAGCTTATGAATAAGAAATATGCTCAGCCAGCATTACTGCACAAGGGCTGCTAATGCCAATGCTGGGCAAGCCAATAAAGCTAGGTTCTGATTTTTGGTACATGGGGAGACGTGTGAAAGCAAAGATTTTTGGCAAAAAGTCACGTGACCAGATAACCTTTGACCTCGATTTCACGAATGGGCTTGTAAATCAGTAACCACAAGTGCTACTGCTTTGATATTTGGTGGGATGGAAGACAATATGGTACCACATCATGTAGCTCATTAATTATGCGCATATCTAATTCCGGGCTAGCCGATGGAGCTAGGGATCTGATTTTTGGTACACAGGCAGAAGTATAGCAGTAACGTTTGTTGACAAAAAGTCACGTGACCAGGATGACCTTTGACCTCACAAACTTTGTTTGCTTCTTTATAGCAAAAATCAGACCAGTTGCAGTATCTGGTACTCCGGAATTGCATATGTGCATATTTAATAGTGTGCTACATGATGCCAAGGTCAAAGGTCAAGGGCATTCCCAAAATTTCAGTGTACAATGTGGTCCCCAAAAAGGTCATTGTTCAAGACACACTTGCTATTGCGACCCTTAGATAGGCCAGAAAAAGCCTTTGCCATAGCTTAGCTGTACAGGTATAGGAAGGTCAAAGGTCATAGAAAAATCAGAAAAATAATACTTTAAAAATTTTCTTCTCAAAAACTGCCTGAAAGGGAGGTCAAAGGTCATCGGAAAATTTCCAAAAAATTACAATACATCTGGATGATGTGTTGGCACTATATATTATATTTTATTGAAAACGGATGTTTCATTCATGAGAAAATATTGTCAATTTTTTTTGCCATATATGGTATATACCAATATGGCCGCCGTATGGGTTCACCAATCATAATCTCTTTAGCAAGTTTGGTAGACATACAATAGTTGAACATATACACCAAATCTCAGTATGCTCTGAAGTCTGGTTCTGGAGAAGAAGATTTTTTAATTTGTTTGCCATATATGGAATATATGAAAAACAAATATGGCCGCCGTATGGATCGACCAATCACAATTCCTTTCACAAATTTTGTAGACATACATCAGTTAAACCTATACTACAAATCCCAGTTGCTGTGAAGTCTGGTTCTGGAGAAGAAGATTTTTGAAATTTTAAGGAGATTTTCCAAAAAATCCAATATGGCGCCATAATTGTTTGTTCAAGGTCATAAGTTTCATTTATGAAAATGAAGGGTAGATGCAAAGCTTGCCACATGCAAACATTGAAAGTAATTGGGTTCGTAATTTTTGGGATGTAAACATTAACAATATTTCTTTAAATCCAATACGGCCGCCAAGTCACGTGACTGATCAAAAATTCAAACAGCAGGTGCACAAGTTCTCATTGACCCAAACAACTGTGCAAAGTTTGAAAAGCTTATGTGCAGCTGTTTTCAAGATCTAGGTCGACAAAGAATAGTTCAGTAGAAAAAGAGGGAAAAAAACCAAGTAATTACAATAGGGACCCAAGCCCCAACGGGGGTTGGGCCCCTAACTAAAGCTGTAATCAGCGTTGCCGGGGCCCAAGCAATGTGTCAATGGTACAGAATTGTTGTGCATAGAATAAGATTTTGATGAAGATGTTGATTTGTAAGTATGTTCAATGTTGTAAGGTTTTTTTTATATTACATTGTTCAGTGTTGAAGAATGTCGAGATAAGAACTTTTATCAAGTATGTGTAGAAATCCAAGAATTAAAAACAGTCATATTAAGACGCCTGGTGAAAATGAGGTCAAAGGTCATCGGAAATTTCCAAAAAAATTTACATTACATCTGGATGATGTGTTTGCACTATATATCAAATTTCAGTCAAAACGGATGTTTCATTCATGAGAAAAAACATTGTCAATTTCTTTTGCCATATATGGTATATACCAATATGGCCGCAGTATGGGTTCACCAATCATAATCTCTTTAGCAAGTTTTGTAGACATACACTAGTTAAACATATACACCAAATCTCAGTATGCTCTGAAGTCTGGTTCTGGAGAAGATGTTTTAATTTGTTTGCCATATATGGACTAAACCAATATGGCCGCCGTATCGATCGACCAATCACAATCCCTTTAGCAACTTTTGTAGACATACATTGGTTAAACATATACTACAAATCCAAGTATGCTCTGAGTCTGGTTCTGGAGAAGATGATTTTTGAAATTTTAAGGAGATTTTCAAAAAAATCCAATATGGCGCCATAATTGTTTGTTAAAGGTCATAAGTTTCAATGGCGGCTAAATCACTTGACCGATCCAAATGTCTTTCGCAAACTTGAAAGAAATCACTCTAGGGATGGCTTGGGTAAAATTTCAGCTAAATTGGTGTTTTGGTTCTGGAGGAGAAGATTTTTGAAAATTAAATTGTGTTTTTTGCAAAATTTAAGTTGGCGGCCAAATCACGTGACCGATCCAAATGTCCTTTGCAAACTTGAAAGAAATCACTCTAAGGATGACATGAGTAAAATTTCAGCTCAATCGGTGTTTTGGTTCAGGAGGAGAAGATTTTTGAAATTAAATTGTGTTTTTTGCAAACTTTAAGTTGGCGGCCAAATCATGTGACCAATACAAATGTCCTTTGCAAACTTGAAAGAAATCACTCTAAGGATGACATGAGTAAAAATTCAGCTCAATCGGTGTTTTGGTTCTGGAGAAGAAGATTTTTGAAAATTAAATTGCGTTTTTTGCAAAATCAAAGATGGTGGCCAAATCACGTGACCGATCCAAATGTCTTTCGCAAACTTGAAAGAGATCACTCTAAGGATGACAAGAATAAAATTTCAGCTCAATTTTTGCCTTGGTTCTGGAGAAGAAGATTTTTAAAAATTAAATTGGTATTTTTCGAAAATCAAATATGGCGGCCAAATAACGTGACCGATCCAAATGTCTTTCACAAACTTGAAAGAGATTACCCTCAGGATGACAAGAGTAAAATTTCAGCTCAATCTGGTGTTTTGGTTCTGGAGAAGAAGATTTTTGAAGATTTAATTGCGATTTTATGCAAAACTTAAAAAAGATGAAATTGGTATTTTTCGAATATCCAATATGGCAGCCGACTCATGCGACCGATCCAGAAGCCTTTTGCACACTTGAAACAGATCACTCTAAGGATGACATGAGTAAAATTTAAGCTCAATCGATGTGTAAGTTCCAGAGAAATAGATTTTGAAGATTAAATTGGAATTTTTTGCAAATTCAATATGGCAACCAAAGTCACGTGACCGATCCAAATGTCTCAAACAAATTTGAAAAAGACGACTCTAAGGATGACATGAGTAAAATTTCAGCTCAATCGGTGTGTTGGTTCTGGAGAAGAAGATTTTTTAATTTGTTTGCCATATATGGAATAAACCAATATGGCCGACGTATGGATCGACCAATCACAATCTCTTAAGCAACTTTTGTAGACATACGTTAGTTAAACATATACTACAAATCCAAGTATGCTCTGATTCTGGTTCTGGAGAAGATGATTTTTGAAATTTTAAGGAGATTTTCAAAAAAATCCAATATGGCGCCATAATTGTTTGTTCAAGGTCATAAGTTTCAATGGCGGCTAAATCACTTGACCGATTCAAATGTCTTTCGCAAACTTGAAAGAAATCACTCTAGGGATGACATGCGTAAAATTTCAGCTCAATCGGTGTTTTGGTTCTGGAGGAGAAGATTTTTGAAAATTAAATTGTCTTTTTTGCAAAATTTAAGTTGCGGCCAAATCACGTGACCGATCCAAATGTCCTTTGCAAACTTGAAAGAAATCACTCTAAGGATGACATGAGTAAAATTTCAGCTCAATCGGTGTTTTGGTTCTGGAGGAGAAGATTTTTGAAAATTAAATTGTCTTTTTTGCAAAATTTAAGTTGGCGGCCAAATCACGTGACCGATCCAAATGTCCTTTGCAAACTTGAAAAAATCACTCTAAGGATGACATGAGTAAAATTTCAGCTCAATCGGTGTTTTGGTTCTGGAGAAGAAGATTTTTGAAGATTAAATTGGTATTTTTCAAAGATCCAATATGGTGGTCAAATCACGTGACCGATCCAAATGTCTTTTGAAAATTGAAAAAGATCACTCTAAGAATGACATGAGTAAAATTCCAGCTCAATCGGTGATTTGGATCTGGAGAAGAAGATTTTTAAAGATTAAACTGGTATTTTTCGAAAATACAATATGGCGGCCAAATAACGTGACCGATCCGAATGTCTTTTGTAAACTTGAAAGAGATCACTCTAAGGATGACATTAGTAAAATTTCATCTCAATCGGTGGGTTAGTTCTGGAGAAGATTTTTAAAGATTAAATTGGTATTTTTCGAAATCAAATATGGCGGCCAAATCACGTGACCGATCCAAATGTCTTTCACAAACTTGAAAGATATTACCCAAAGGATGACAAGAGTAAAATTTCAGCTCAATCGGTGTTTTGGTTCTGGAGAAGAAGATTTTTGAAGATTTAATTGCGATTTTATGCAAAACTTAAAAAAGATGAAATGGTATTTTTCGAATATCCAATATGGCGGCCAAATCACGTGACCGATCCAAAAGTAGTTTGCAAACTTGAAAGAAATCACTCTAAGGATGACATGAGTAAAATTTCAGCTCAATCGGTGTTTTGGTTCTGGAGGAGAAGATTTTTGAAGATTTAATTGCGATTTTCGCAAAGTCCAATATGGCGGCCAAATCACGTGACCGATCCAAATGTCGCAAACAATTTGAAAGAGACGACTCTAAGGATGACATGAGTAAAATTTCAGCTCAATCGGTGTTTTGGTTCTGAAGAAGAAGATTTTTTAATTTGTTTGCCATATATGGAATAACCAATATGGCCGACGTATGGATCGACCAATCACAATCTCTTAAGCAACTTTTGTAGACATACGTTAGTTAAACATATACTACAAATCCAAGTATGCTCTGAGTCTGGTTCTGGAGAAGATGATTTTTGAAATTTTAAGGAGATTTTCAAAAAAATCCAATATGGCGCCATAATTGTTTGTTCAAGGTCATAAGTTTCAATGGCGGCTAAATCACTTGACCGATCAAATGTCTTTCGCAAACTTGAAAGAAATCACTCTAGGGATGACATGCGTAAAATTTCAGCTCAATCGGTGTTTTGGTTCTGGAGGAGAAGATTTTTGAAAATTAAATTGTCTTTTTTGCAAAATTTAAGTTGGCGGCCAAATCACGTGACCGATCCAAATGTCCTTTGCAAACTTGAAAGAGATCACTCTAAGGATGACATGAGTAAAATTTCAGCTCAATCGGTGTGTTGGTTCTGGAGAAGAAGATTTTTGAAGATTAAATTGATATTTTTGGAAAATCCAATATGGTGGCCAAATCACGTGACCGATCCAAATGTCTTTTGCAAACTTGAAAGAGATCACTCTAAGGATGACATGAGTAAAATTTCAGCTCAATTTGTGTTTTAGTTCTGGAGAAGAAGATTTTTAAAGATTAAATTGGTATTTTTCGAAAATCAAATATGGCGGCCAAATAACGTGACCGATCCAAATGTCTTTCACAAACTTGAAGAGATTACCCTAAGGATGACAAGAGTAAAATTTCAGCTCAATTTGTGCCTTGGTTCTGAAGAACAAGATTTTTAAAGATTAAATTGGTATTTTTCGAAAATCAAATATGGCGGCCAAATCACGTGACCGATCCAAATGTCTTTCACAAACTTGAAAGATATTACCCAAAGGATGACAAGAGTAAAATTTCAGCTCAATCGGTGTTTTGGTTCTGGAGAAGAAGATTTTTGAAGATTTAATTGCGATTTTATGCAAAACTTAAAAAAGATGAAATTGGTATTTTTCGAATATCCAATATGGCGGCCAAATCACGTGACCGATCCAAAAGTAGTTTGCAAACTTGAAAGAAATCACTCTAAGGATGACATGAGTAAAATTTCAGCTCAATCGGTGTTTTGGTTCTGGAGGAGAAGATTTTTGAAGATTTAATTGCGATTTTCGCAAAGTCCAATATGGCGGCCAAATCACGTGACCGATCCAAATGTCGCAAACAAATTTGAAAGAGACGACTCTAAGGATGACATGAGTAAAATTTCAGCTCAATCGGTGTTTTGGTTCTGAAGAAGAAGATTTTTTAATTTGTTTGCCATATATGGAATAAACCAATATGGCCGACGTATGGATCGACCAATCACAATCTCTTAAGCAACTTTTGTAGACATACGTTAGTTAACATATACTACAAATCCAAGTATGCTCTGAGTCTGGTTCTGGAGAAGATGATTTTTGAAATTTTAAGGAGATTTTCAAAAAAATCCAATATGGCGCCATAATTGTTTGTTCAAGGTCATAAGTTTCAATGGCGGCCAAATCACTTGACCGATCCAAATATCTTTCGCAAACTTGAAAGAAATCACTCTAGGGATGACATGGGTAAAATTTCAGCTAAATCGGTGTTTTGGTTCTGGAGGAGAAGATTTTTGAAAATTAAATTGCGTTTTTTGCAAAATTTAAGTTGGCGGCCAAATCACGTGACCGATCCAAATGTCTTTCGCAAACTTGAAAGAGATCACTCTAAGGATGACATGAGTAAAATTTCAGCTCAATCTGTTTGTTGGTTCTGGAGAAGAAGATTTTTAAAGATTAAATTGGTATTTTTCAAAAATCGAATATGGCGGCCAAATCACGTGACCGATCCAAATGTCTTTCACAACTTGAAAGAGATTACCCTAAGGATGACAAGAGTAAAGTTTTAAGCTCAATCGGTGTTTTGGTTCTGGAGAAGAAGATTTTTGAAGATTTAATTGCGATTTTATGCAAAACTTAAAAAAGATGAAATGGTATTTTTCGAATATCCAATATGGCGGCCAAATCACGTGACCGATCCAAAAGTCGTTTTCAAACTTCAAAGAAAATCACTCTAAGGATGACATGAGTAAAATTTCAGCTCAATCGGTGTTTTGGTTCTGGAGAAGAAAATTTTTGAAGATTTAATTGCGATTTTCGCAAAATCCAATTTGGCGGCCAAATCATGTGACCGATCCAAATGTCTTAACCAATTTGAAAGAGATGACTCTAAGGATAACATGAGTAAAATTTCAGCTCAAATCGGTGTTTTGGGTTCTGGAGAAGAAGATTTTTTAATTTGTTTGCCATATATGAACATATATGGAATAAACAATATGGCCGCGTATGGATCGACCAATCACAATCTCTTAAGCAACTTTTGTAGACATACGTTAGTTAAACATATACTACAAATCCAAGTATGCTCTGATTCTGGTTCTGGAGAAGATGATTTTTGAAATTTTAAGGAGATTTTCAAAAAAATCCAATATGGCGCCATAATTGTTTGTTCAAGTTCATAAGTTCCAATTATGAAAATAAAGGTAGATGTAAGCATGCCACATACAAACTTTGAAAGTAATTGGGTTCGTAATTTTTGAGATGTAAACATTAACAATATTTTCTTTAAATCCAATATGGCCGCCAAGTCACGTGTTTGATCAAAAATTCAACCCTAGGTGCACAAGTTCTCATTGACCCCAAAAACTGTGCAAAGTTTAAAAAGCTTATGTGCAGCCGTTTACAAGATCTAGGTCGACAAAGAATAGGTAACTAGAAAAAGAGGGAATTAAAGCTGCAAGCAGCCTTAGCGGGGCCCAAGCTGCTAATATGGTTTAAAGTTCTTGCACTTATAATGTAATATGCAAAATTGAAGTCTCGAAAAGTAGGATTTTGAGCATCATCTCATGGTTACTGTACCGGTATGTTTCACTGGTAATTGCATGTTGAATGCAAAAAAAATATGGCTGCCTAAGTTCTTCACCAATCCAATTGCCTATCAGAAACAGTTAAGTGCTCAGATAGGAGTAAAATGTCATTGAATCGGTGTGTTGGTTTTGAGAAGAAGCACTTTAACCCTTTGCATCCTGACCCCCCCCCCCCCCGGTACTTTATGACGTCATCGGAAATTTATGTCCGAGTTGGGTTCAATGGGTAAATTGCGATTTTCGCAAAATTCAAGATGGCAGACAAACCACAAGACCGATTGAACTGCCTTTTTGCAATCTTGAAAGAGGTCATACTTAAGATGATAAGATTAAAATTTCAGTTCAAGAGATGTGTTGGTTCTGGAGAAGAAAATTGGTAAAGATTAAAACGCGATTTACACAAAATCCAAGATGGCGGCCAAACCATGTGACCGATCAGGATGCCTTTAGCAAACTTGAAAGACATTATACTTAAGATGACAGGAATTAATTTTAGTTCAATCTGTGTGTTTGTTCTGGAGAAGAAAATTGGTAAAGATTAAAACGCGATTTACACAAAATCCAAGATGGCGGCCAAACCATGTGACAAATCCATATGGTTTTCGCAAACGTGAAAGAGATAACACTAAGGATGATATCAGTAAAATTTCATTTACATCGGAGCGTTGGTTCTTGAGGAGAAGATTTTTTAAGATAAAAGTTTAATTTTCACAAAATCCAAGATGGCGGCCAAACCACGTGACCAATCAATATGCCTTTTACAAACTTAAAAGAGAGCAGGCTAAGGATGACATGAGTAAAATTTCAGCTCAATCGATGTGTTAGCTCTGGAGAAGAAGATTTTTGAAGATTAAATTGGTAGTTTTCGAAAATCCAATATGGCGGCCAAACCACGAGACCAATCAAAACGCCTTTCGCAAACTTGAAAGAGATCACACTTAAGATGTTACATGTCAAATTTCAGTCGAATCTATATGTTGGTTCTGGAGAAGAAGATTTTTAAAGACTAAATCACGATTTTCTCAAAATCCAATATGACGGCCAAACCACGTGACCGATCAAAACGCCGTTCGCAAACTTGAAAGAGATGATTCTAAGGATGACATGAGCAAAATTTCAACTCAATCGGTGCGTTGGTTCTGGAGAAGAAGATTTTTAAAGATTGAATTGGTATTTTTCGAAAATCCAATATGGCGGCCAATCACGTGACCGATCCGAATGTCTTTCGCAAACTTGAAAGAGATCACACTTTAGATGTTACATGTCAAATATCAGTCGAATCAGTGTGTTGGATCTGGAGAGGAAGATTTTAAAGACTTAATCACGATTTTCTCAAAATCCAACATGGCGGCCAAACCTAGTGACCGATCAAAACGCCGTTCGCAAACTTGAAAGAGATGACTTTAAGGATGACATGAGCAAAATTTCAGCTCAATCAGTGCGTTTGGTTCTGGAGAAGAAGATTTTTAAAGATTAAATGTTTTTTTTTTTAAAAATCCAACACGGCGGCCAAGGTCACGTGACCGCATGCGATTTTATTGGCAAATTCTTAAGACCTTAGGCCATGCTTGCTATACAAAAAATTTCAAATCGACTAGACCCCTAGGTAACAAGAAAAGCCATTTTTAGTTTTTCAGAAAATCCAATATGGCCGCCAGGTCACATGACCAATCAAAATTTTAAGGATAATATGCACGAGAACCCATAAGTAGCTATTGGCACTGCAAGTTTGAGAAGTTTCTTTCATGCGGTTTCTGAGATCAAGAGTGACAAAAAAAGGGACAGTAGAAGAAGATGAGGAAGAAGAAGAATATTGAACTCCAGTAAAACCAATAGGGGCCCCGGCCGGTAGGCTAGGGCCCCTAATTAAAGCTGCAAGCAGCGTTGGCGAGGCCCAAGCGGTAAACATGGTTGAAAATCTTGCACTAATGATATTATGTGCAAAATTCAAGCTTGAAAAAGAAGGATTTGAACATCATCTAATAGTTACTGTACGTTAACTTGGAATTTAATATTTTACGGAAAATCCAATGTGGCGGCTAAACCATGTGACCGATCCATTTTGCAAACTTGAAAGAGATCAAACTTAAGATGTTACACATAATATTTCTGCTCAATCGGTGTGTTTGTTGTGGAGAGAAAATTTTTATAGATTAAATCATGACTTTCCTAAAATCCAATATGGCGGCCAAACCACGTGACCGTTCAAAATGCCTTTCGCAAACTTGAAAGAGATCACACTTAAGAAGTTACATGTTGAAATTCAGTCGAATCAGTGTGTTGGTTCTGCAGAAGAAAATTTTTCAAGATTAAATCACCATTTTCGCAAAATCCAATATGGCGGTCAAACCACGTGACCGATCAAAAGAGATTACACTTGAGATACTACATGACGAATTTCAGTCGAATCCGTGTGTTGGTTCTGGAAAAGAAGATTTTTAAACATTAAATCACGATTTTCGCAAAATCCAATATGGCGGCCAAACCACGTGACCGATCAAAATGCCGTTCGGAAACTTGAAAGAGAACACTCTAAGGATGACATGAGCAAAATTTCAGCTCAATCGGTGTTTTGGTTCTGGAGATGAAGATTTTAAAGATTAAATTGGTATTTTTCAAACATCCAAAGATCACGTGACTGCATGCGATTTTATTGGCAAATTCTTAAGACCTTAGACCATGCTTGCTACACAAAAAATTTCAAATCGACTTGACCCCTGGGTATATTCTGGAGAAGCCATTTTTAGGTTTTTTGAAAATCCAATATGGCCGCCAGGTCACGTGACCAATCGAAATTTTAAGGGTCAGGTACACGAGTACTAACTGACACCTTTAGCCCTGCAAGTTTGAGAAGTTTCCGTTCAGCCGTTTAAGAGATCTAGGTGGACATAGAAACGGCAGAACAAGAAGAGGAAGAAATTGAAAAAGCAGATCTCGAGCAATACCAATAGGCGCCCAGCCGGTCGGCTTGGGCTCCTACTAATTAAAGCTGCAAGCAGCGTTGTAGGGGCCGAGAAGCTCGCATAGTTGATGATAACATAAGGCGTCACCTTGAGATCTGCAATCATACCAAACATGAAGGTGTTTGTACAAATTGTTGCTCATGTTTAGGTACATAGGTATATTTGAGATCAAAGGGTATAGCAATGTTCGTTACTGAGTTATGAACAAATTTTTATTTTAAAGGTCAAAGGTCATCAGGATCACGTGATATTTTGTCAAAAAATTGTATCCCATACTTATCCCCATATACCAAAAATCAGACCTCTAGCTCTATTGGCTTGCCCAGAATTAGATATGTGCATATTTAATGAGGTTTATGATGTGGCGTCATAAGGTCTCCCATCCTACCAAATATGAAGGATGTAGCACTTGTGGTTACTGAATTATGGACATATATGTATATTTGAGGTCAAAGGTCATTGAGGTCATGTGACATTTTGTCAAAAAAATTGTATCCCATACTTATCCCTATATACCAAAAATCAGACCTCTAGCTCTATTGGCTTGCCCAAAATTAGATATGTGCATATTTAATGAGGTACCGGATATGGCACCATAAGGTCTCCCATCATAACCAATATGAAGGATGTAGCACCTGTGGTTCGTTAATTATGCACGTATATGTATATTTTGGTCAAAGTTAATCGAGGTCATGTCATATTTTGTTGAAAAACATTGTATTCCTTACCTATCCCCATATACCAAAAATCAGACCTCCAGCACTATTGGCGTGCCCAAATTAGATATGTGCATATTTAATGCAGTGCAAGATGTGTCATCATAAGGTCTCCCATCATGCCAAATATGAATCATGTAGCTCTTTTTGTTACTGAGTTACGGACATATACGTATATTTGAGGTCAAAGGTCATCGAGGTCACATGACATTTTTTTGAAAAAATTGTATTCCATACTTATCCCCATATACAAAAAAAACAGACCTCTAGCTCTATTGGATTGCCTAGAATTAGATATGACTCTTACATAGGCCAGAATAAGCCATTGATATAGCTTAGCTGCAGAGGTATAGGAGAGGTCAAAGGTCATTGACATTATGTCAAAAAAATTGTATTGCTAAGTTATCCCTATATACCAAAAATCAGACCTCTAGCTCTATTGGCTGGCTCAGAATTAGATATGCGCATAATTAATGAGGTACAGGATGTGGTGTCATAAGGTCTCCCATCATACCAAATATGAAGGCTGTAGCACTTGTGGTTACTGAGTAATGGACATATACGTATATTCAAGGTCAAAGGTCATCGAGGTCACGTGATATTTTGTCAAAAAAATTGCTAAGTTATCCCTATATACCAAAATTAAGACCTCTAGCTCTATTGGCTGGCTCTGAATTAAATTTGCACATATTTAATGAGGTACAGGATGTGGTGTCATAAGGTCTCCCATCATACCAAATATGAAGGGTGTAGCACTTGTGGTTACTTAGTTATGGACATACACTCGTATATTCAAGGTCAAAGGTCATCGAGGTCACATGACATTTTGTCAAAAAAATTGTATTGCTAAGTTATGCCTATATACCAAAAATCAGACCTCTAGCTCTATTGGCTTGCCCAGAATTAGATATGTGCATATTTAATGAGGTACCGGATATGGCACCATAAGGTCTCCCATCCTACCAAATATGAAGGATGTAGCACTTGTGGTTCCTAAGTTATGGACGTATATGTATATTTGAGGTCAAAGGTCATCGAAGTCATGTGACATTTTGTTAAAAAATTGTTTTTCGTAGTTATCCCTATATACCAAAAATCTGACCTCTTGCTCTATTAGATTGCCCAGAATTAGATATGACTCTTACATAGGCCAGAATAAGCCATTTGTATAGCTTAGCTGCAGAGGTATAGGGGAGGTCAAAGGTCATTGAAAAATCAGAAAAATAATACTATAAAAATTTCTTCTCAAAAACTGCGGTGGTTAATTTCCTTGAAATTTATTATATAGCATCTAGTAGTGTGGCCTATAAAGTTTGCGAAAAGATTTGGTGTTAGTTCTGGAGAAGAAGTTTTTGAATGATTAAATTGCGATTTTTCGAAAATCCAATGTGGCGGCCAAATCATGTGACCGATCCAAATGTCTTTCGCAAACTTAAAAGAGATCACTCTAAAGATGACATGAGTAAAATTTCAGTTAAATCGGTGTGTTTGTTCTGGAGAAGAAGATTTTTAATGATTAAATTGCGATTTTCGTAAAATCCAAGATGGCGGCCAAATCATGTGACCAATCCAAATGTCTTTCGCAAACTTGAAACAGATCACTCTAAGGATGACATGAGTAAAATTTCAGTTAAATTGGTGTGTTGGTTCTGGAGAAGAAGATTTTTAATGATTTAATTGCGATTTCCGTAAAATCCAAGATGGCGGCCAAATCATGTGACTGATCCAAATGTCTTTCGCAAACTTGAAACAGATCACTCTAAGGATGACATGAGCTAAAATTTCAGTTAAATCGGTGTTTTGGTTCTGGAGAAGAAGATTTTTAATGATTAAATTACGATTTCGTAAAATCCAAGATGGCGGCCAAATCACGTGACTGATCCAAACGTCTTTTCGCAAACTTGAAAGAGATCACTCTAAGGATGACATGAGTTAAATTTCAGTTAATCGGTGTGTTGGTTCTGGAGAAGAAGATTTTAATGATTAAATTGCGATTTCGTAAAATCCAAGATGGCGGCCAAATCACGTGACCGATCCAAACGTCTTTCGCAAACTTGAAAGAGATCACTCTAAGGATGACATGAGTAAAATTTCAGTTAAATCGGTGAGTTTGTTCTGGAGAAGAAGATTTTTAATGATTAAATTGCGATTTTCGTAAAATCCAAGATGGCGGCCAAATCATGTGACCGATCCAAACGTCTTTCGCAAACTTGAAAGAGATCATTCTAAGGATGACATGAGTAAAATTTCAGTTTAATCGGTGTGTTGGTTCTGGAGAAGAAGATCTTTAATGATTAAATTGCGATTTTCGTAAAATCCAAGATGGCGGCCAAATCACGTGACCGATCCAAACGTCTTTCGCAAACTTGAAAGAGATCACTCTAAGGATGACATGAGTAAAATTTCAGTTAAATCGGTGTGTTTGTTCTGGAGAAGAAGATTTTAAATGATTAATTGCGATTTTCGTAAAATCCAAGATGGCGGCCAAATCATGTGACCGATCCAAACGTCTTATGCAAACTTGAAAGAGATTACTCTAAGGATGCCATGAGTAAAATTTCAGCTAAATCTGTATGTTGGTTCTGGAGAAGAAGATTTTTAAAATTAAATCGGTATTTTTTGAAAATCCAATATGGCCGCCAGGTCACGTGACCAATCGAAATTTGTATACCCAGGTGCACGAGATCTCATAGGTACCTATTAGCCCTGCAAGTTTCAGAAGTTTGCGGTAAGCGGTGTTTGAGTTCTAGGTCGACAAAAAAAGAGCGGAAGGAGAAGAAGAAGAAGAAGTAGAAGAAAGTTGAACTCCTATAAAACCAATAGGGGCCCAGCCGGTTGGCTTGGGCCCCTAATTAAAGCTGCAAGCAGCATTGGCGGGGCCCAAGCGGATAACATAGTTTAAACTTTTTGCACTGATGATATTATGTGCAAAATTTAAGCTTGGAAAAGAAGGATTTTGAACATCATCTCATAGTTACTGTGTGTTTCACTAGCAATTGCATATTGTACGCAAAATCCAAGATGGCGGCCAAACCATGTGTCTGATAAAAATGCCTTTTGCAAACTTGAAAGAGATTAAACTTAAGATGATAAGAGTAAAATTTCAGTTCAATCTGTGCGATGGTTCTGGAGAAGAACATTTTTTAAAGATTAAATTGTATTTTTCGAAAATCCAAGATGGCGGCCAAATCACGTGACCGATCCAGATGTCGTTTACAAACTTGAAAGAGATCACTCTAAGGATGACATGAGTAAAATTTCAGCTCAATTGGTGTTTTGGTTCTGGAGAAGAAGATTTTGGAAGATTAAATTGCGATTTTCGCAAAATCCAAGATGGCGGCCAAATCACGTGACCGATCCAGATGTCTTTTGCAAACTTGAAAGAGATCACTCTAAGGATGACATGAGTAAAATTTCAGCTCAATCGGTGTTTTGGTTCTGGAGAAGAAGATTTTTTAAAGATTAAATTGCGATTTTTGAAAAATCCAAGATGGCGGCCAAATCACGTGACCGATCAAAATGTCTTTCGCAAACTTGAAAGAGATCACCCTAAGGATGACATGAGTAAAATTTCAGCTCAATCAGTGTTTTGGTTGTGGAGAAGAAGATTTTTGAAGATTAAATTGCGATTTTCGCAAAATCCAAGATGGCGGCCAAATCACGTGACCGATCCAGATGTCTTTTGCAAACTTGGAAGAGATCACTCTAAGGATGACATGAGTAAAATTTCAGTTCAATCGGTGCGTTGGTTCTGGAGAAGAAGATTTTTGAAGATTAAATTGGTATTTAATGAAAATCCAATATGGCGGCCAAGGTCACGTGACCGCATGCGATTTTATTTGCAAATCCTTAAGACCTTAGGCTATGCTTGCTATACAAAAAATTTCAAATCGACTAGACCCCTAGGTATTCTGGAGAAGCCATTTTTAGGTTTTTGGAAAATCCAATATGGCGGCCAGGTCACGTGACCAATCGAAATTTCAAGGGTCAGGTGCACGAGTACTAACTACCAAGCACTTGCCCTGCAAGTTTGAGAAGTTTTCGTTCAGCCGTTTAAGAGATCTAGGTTGACAAAGAAACGGCAGAAGAAGAAGAAGAGGAGGAGGAGGAAGAAGAAATAGTAGAACTCGAGCAATACCAATAGGGTCCCAGCCGGTCGGCTTGGGCCCCTAAAAAAGATTAAAGCTGCAAGCAGCGTTTTAGGGGCCGAGCAGCTCGCATAGTTGATGAGAAACATAAGGCGTCATCTTGAGATCTGCAATCATAACAAACATGAAGGTTTTTGTACTAATTGTTGCTCCTGTTTAGGTACATACGTACATTTGGGGTCAAAGGGTATAGCACTGTTGATTACAGAGTTATGGACAAATATATATATTTGAGGTCAAAGGTCATTGGGGTCATGTGACATTTTGTCAAAAATATTTTATCCCATACTGATTCCCATATACAAAAAATCAGACCTCTAGCTGTATTGGCTTGCTCAAAATTAGATATGTGCATATTTAATGAGGTACCGGATATTGCACCATAAGGTCTCCCTTCATACCAAATAAGAAGCGTCTAGCCCTTGTGGTTCCTGAGTTATGGACAGATATGTATATTTGAGGTCAAACGTCATCGAGGTCAAGTGACATTTTGTTGAAAACATTGTATCCCATAGTTATCCCCATATACCAAAAACCAGACCGCTCACTCTATTGCACTGCATAAAAACCCTATAATACTTATTGTATTAATGTGGATTATTGCCTGTATTTTAGCTGAAGAGTGCATATACAGATGAATACAGTCAAGAATTTTTTTTTTTGTATTCAGCAAGCCTGTATTCATGTGGATTCATGTGAATTCACGTGTATTATACTATAATACAGGCAACTCATTAATGTGAATTTATCTGAATTATTGGGTTTTCATGCAGTGCCAAGCTTGCCCAGAATTAGATATGTGCACATTAAATGAGGCATGACCTATAGTACCATTAGGTCTCCCATAATACCAAATATGAACGGTGTAGCCCTAGTGGTTACTGAGTTATGGACATATATGTATATTTGAGGTCAAAGGTCATCAAGTTCACGTGACATTTTGTCAAAAAAATTGTATCCCATAGTTAACCCCATATACCCAAAACCAGACCTCTAACTCTATTGGCTTGCCCAGAATTATATATGTGCATATTAAATGAGGCATGACCTCTAGTACCATAAGGTCTCCAATTATACCAAGTATGAAGGGTGTAGCCCTTGTGGTTACTGAGTTATGACAGATATGTATATTTGAGGTCAAAGGTCATCAAGGTCACGTGACATTTTGTCAAAAAAATTGTATCCCATAGTTATCCCTATATACCAAAAACCAGACCTCTAACTCTATTGGCTTGCCCCGAATTAGATATGTGCATATTTAATAAGGCATGACCTATGGTACCATAAGGTCTCCCATCATACCAAATATGAAGGGGGTAGCCCTTGTGGTTACTGAGTTATGGACAGATATGATATTTGAGGTCAAAGGTCACCGAGGTCACGTGACATTTTGTCAAAAAATTGTATAACATAGTTATCCCTATATACCAAAAACCAGACCTCTAACTCTATTGGCTTGCCCAGAATTAGATATGTGCATATTTAATGAGGCATGACCTATGGTACCATAAGGTCTCCCATCATACCAAGTTTGAAGGGTGTAGCCTTGTGGTTACTGAGTTATGGACATATATGTATATTTGAGGTCAAAGGTCATCAAGGTCACGTGACATTTTGTCAAAAAAATTGTATCCCATAGTTATCCCAATATACCAAAAATCAGACCTCTAACTCTATTGGCTTGCCCAAAATTAGATATGTGCATATTTAATGAGGCATGACATATGGTACCATAAGGTCTCCCATCATACCGAATATGAAGGGTGTAGCCCTTGTGGTTACTGAGTTATGGACAGATATGTATATTTGAGGTCAAAGGTCATCAAGGTCACGTGACATTTTAGTTAAAAATGTTGTCTCCCATTGTTATCCCTTTATACCAAAAATCAGTCCTCTAGCTCTGTTTGCTCACCCAAAATTAGATATGTGCATATTAAATGAGGCATGACATATGGTACCATAGGTCTCTCATCATACCAAATATGAAGGGTGTAGCTCTTGTGGTTACTGAGTTATTGACAGATATGTATATTTGAGGTCAAGGGTCACAAGGTATGTGACATTTTGTGAAAAAATTGTTTTCAATAGTTATCTCTTTATACCTAAATCAGACCTCCAGCTCTATTGGCTTGCCCATAATTAGATATGTGCATAATAAATGAGGTTTAGAAACATGCTAGGGTCATATGTCAAGTTCATCCTCAAAACATTGATTTGCAGTTTGATCCCCTGTTGGTTATTGTTCAGTAGTGACAAGCCTTCTCCCCCCGGGACACTCACATAGGCCAGAATAAGCCATTGGTATAGCTTAGCTGCAGAGGTATAGGGGAGGTCAAAGGTCATTGAAAAATCAGAAAAATAATACTTTAAAAATCTTCTTCTCAAAAACTGCCAGGTCAATTTCCTTGAAATTTAATATATAGCATCTAGGTTGCATTGCCTATAAAGTTTGCGAAAAGATTTTGGATCGGTCAAATTTTATGGAAATGGGACAGTAAAAAACATTTTCATTTCAAAATTGTAGCCAGGTCACATGACTAATTAAAAATTCAAGACTAACATGCACTACCTCTCATTGACCTTAAACATTGTACCAAGTTTCAAAAAAATTCATAGAGCAGTTTCTGAGATTAGGAAGGACAAAAAACCGGCAGAAGAATAAGAAGAAGAATTAAAGCTGCAAGCAGCGTTGTAGGGGCCGAGCAGTCGCATAGTTGATGAGACACATGATGTGTCATCAGGAGATCTGCTATAATACCAAAGATGAAGTTGTTTGCACTAATTGTTGCTCATGTTTAGGTACATACGTATATTTGAGGTCAAAGGGTATAGCACTGTTGGTTACTGAGTTATGGACAAATATGTATATTTGAGGTCAAAGGTCATCGAGGTCACCTGACATTTTGTCAAAAAAATTGTATCCCATAGTTATCCCTATATACCAAAAATCAGACCTGTAACTCTATTGGCTTGCCAAAAATTAGATATGTGCATATTTAATGAGGCATGACATATGGTACCATAAGGTCTCCCATCATACCAAATATGAAGGGTGTAGCCCTTGTGGTTACTGAGTAATGGTCATATATGTATATTTGAGGTCAAAGGTCATCGAAGTCACATGACGTTTTGTCAAAAAAATTGTATCCCATAGTTATCCTTATTTACCAAAAATCAGATCTCTAACTCTATTGGCTTGACCAAAATTAGATATGTGCATATTTAATGAGGCATGACCTATGGTACCATAAGGTCTCCCATCATACCAAATATGAAGGCTGTAGCCCTTGTGGTTATGGAGTTATGGACATATATGTATATTTAAGGTCAAAGGTCATCAAGGTCACGTGACATTTGGTCAAAAAAATTGTATCCCATAGTTATCCCTATATACCAAAAACCAGACCTCTAACTCTATTGTCTTGCCCAGAATTAGATATGTGCATATTAAATGAGGCATGACCTATAGTAACATAAGGTCTCCCATCATACCAAGTATGAAGGGTGTAGCCCTTGTGGTTACTGAGTTATGGACATATATGTATATTTGAGATCAAAGGTCATCAAGGTCACGTGACATTTTGTTAAAAAACCTTAACACTGATACATGTCCGTGTGTACCAAAAATTAGAACTCTAGCTCCTGTTTGAAGGCTGGAATTAGATATGTGCATAATCAATGAGGTATAGAAACATGCTAGGGTCATAGGTCAAGTTCATCCTCAAAATATTGATTTGCAGTTTGATCCCCTGTTGGTCATTGTTCAGTAGTCACTAGCCCCCGCCACCCCAGGACTCTCACATAGGCCAGAATAAGACATTGGTATAGCTTAGCTGCAGAGGTATAGGGGAGGTCAAAGGTCATTGAAAAATCAAAAAAATAATACTTTAAAAATCTTCTTCTCAAAAACTGCCTGGTCAATTTCCTTGAAATTTCATATATAGCATCTAGATAGTATTGTCTATAAAGTTTGCGAAAAGATTTCGGATCGGTCAAATTTTATGGAAATGGGACAATAAAAAACATTTTCACTTCAAAATTGTAGCTAGGTCACATGACTAATTTAATATTCAAGACTAACATGCATTACCTCTCATTGACCTTAAACATTGTACCAAGTTTCAAAAAATTTCATAGAGCAGTTTTTGAGATTAGGAAGGACAAAGAAACGGCAGAAGTAGAAGAAGAAGAAGAAGAAGAAGGAAGTAGAACTTTAGCAATACCAATAGGGGCCTCGCCCATGAGGGCGCTCGGCCCCTAAGAAGAAGAAGAATTAAAGCTACAAGCAGCGTTGGCGGGGCCAAAGCGGTTAACATGGTGTGAAAGTTCTTGCACTAATGATATTATGTGCAAAATTATAGCTTGGAAAAGTAGGATTTTGAACTATATCTCATAGTTACTGTACATTTCATATGGAATTGCATGTTTTACGGAAAATCCAATATGGCGGCCAAAGTACTTCACCGATCCAATTGCCTATCAGGAACATTTAAGTGCTCAAACTAAGAAAGATATGAGTAAAATGTCATTTATTCGGTATGTTGGTTCTGGAGAAGAAGTTTTTTATAGATTATATTGCAAATTTTGCAAAATCCAATATGGCAGCCAAACCATGTGACCGATCTAAATGTCTTTCCAACTTGAAAGAGATCATACTTAAAAAGATATGAGTGAAATTTCAGTTCAATCAGTGTGTTGGTTCTTAAGAAGAAGATTTTTAATGATTAAATTCCGATTTTCGCAAAATCCAAGATGGCGGCAAAATCACGTGACGGATCGAAATGTTTTTCTCAAACTTGAAAAAAATCACTCGAAGGATGACACGACTAAAATTTCAGATCAATCGGTGATCTTTTTCTGGAGAAGAAGATTTTTAAAGATTAAATTGCTATTTTTTCGAAAATCCAATATGGCGGCCAAATCACGGGACCGATCCAAATGTCTTTTGCAAACTTGAAAGAGAGAACTCTAAGGAAGATATGTGTAAAATTTCAGCCTAATCAGTGTTTTCATTCTCGAGAAAAAGATTTTTAAAGATTAAATTGGTAGTTTTCGAATATCCAATATGGCGGCCAAATCATGTGACCGATCAAAATGCCTTTCGCAAACTTGAAAGAGATCACACTTAAGATGTTACATGTCAATTTTAGTCAAATCAGTGCGTTGGTTCTGGAGAAGAAGATTTTAAAGATTAAATCACGATTTTCTGAAAATCCAATATGGCGGCCAAACCACGTGACCGATTAAAAAGGCCTTTCATAAACTTGAAAGAGAACACTCTAAGGATGACATGAGCAAAATTTCAGCTCAATCGGTGTGTTGGTTCTGGAGTAGAAGATTTTTAAAGATTAATATGGTATTTTTCGAAAATCCAATATGGCGGCCAAGGTCACGTGACCGCACGCGATTTTATTTGCCAATTCGCATGACCTTAGGTCATGCTTGCTATATAAAAATTTGAAGCTGACTAGACCCCTTGGTCAGCAGGGAAAGGCATTTTTAGGTTTTTGGAAAATCCAATATGGCCGCCAGGTCACGTGACCAATCGAAATTTTATGGATAACATGCACTGGTACCCATTAATACCTATTAGCCCTGTAAGTTTGAGAAGTTAACATTAAGCGGTTCTTGAGATCAAGAGGGCAAAAAAACAGCAGAAGAAGAGGAAGAAGAATTAAAGCTGCAAGCAGCCTTGGTGGGGCCCAAGCTGCTAATATGGTTTAAAGTTCTTGCACTTATAATGTTATATGCAAATTGAAGTCTCAAAAGTAGGATTTTGAGCATCATCTCATGGTTACTGTACTGGTATGTTTCACTGGTAATTGCATGTTTTATGCAAGATCAAATATGGCTGCCAAAGTTCTTCACCAATCCAATTGCCTATCAGAAACAATAAAGTGCTCAGATAGGAGTAAATTGTCATTGAATCGGTGTGTTGGTTCTTCTTCAGAAGAGCGTTAAATAGTAAATTGCAATTTTCGCAAAATCCAAGATGGCAGCCAAACCACAAGACCGATTGAACTGCCTTTTGCAATCTTGAAAGAGGTCATACTTAAGATGATACGGTTAAAATTTCAGTTCAAGAGGTGTGTTGGTTCTGGAGAAGAAAATTTTTAAAGATTTAAGTGTGATTTCCATAAAATCCAAGATGGCGGCCAAACCATGTGACCGATCAGGATGGCTTTCGCAAACTTGAAAGAGATTATACTTAAGATGACAGGAATAAAATTTTAGTTCAATTGGTGCGTTTGTTCTGGAGAAGAAGATTTTTAAAGATTAAAGTGCGATTTTCACAAAATCCAAGATGGCGGCCAAACCATGTGACCAATCCATATGGTTTTTGCAATTATGAAAGACTAAGGATGATGTCAGTAAAATTTCATCCACATCAGAGCATTGGTTCTGGAGGAGAAGATTTTTTAAGATTAAAGTTCAATTTTCACAAAATCCAAGATGGCGGCCAAATCACGTGACCGATCAAAATGCCTTTTACAACCTTAAAAGAGATCATCCTAAGGATGACATGAGTGAAATTCCAGCTCATTTAGTGTGTTAGTTCTGGAGAAGAAGATTTTTAAAGATTAAATTGGTAGATTTTGAAAATCCAATATGGCGGCCAAATCACTTGACCAATCCAAATGCTGTTCGCAAACTTGAAAGAGATCCCTCTAAGGATGACATGAGCAAAATTTCAGCTCAATCGGTGTGGTTTGTTCTGGAGAAGAAGATTTTTAAAGATTAAATTGGTATTTTTCGATAATCCAATATGGCGGCCAAGGTCACGTGACCGCACGCGATTTTATTTTTCAATTCTTAAGACCTTAGGTCATGCTTGCTATACAAAAATTTCAAACTGACTCGAACCCTAGGTCAGCAAGAAAAGCCATTTTTTAGTTTTTCAAATCCAATATGGCCGCCAGGTCACATGACCAATCAAAATTTTAAGGATAATATGCACGAGAACTCATAAGTAGCTATTAGCACTGCAAGTTTGAGAAGTTTATGTCATGCAGTTTCTGAGATCAAGAGTGACAAAAATAGGGACAGTAGAAGAAGAAGATGAGGAAGAAGAAGAAGATTAACCCCTTGACTACCAAGGCCAATGTATTCCTATATACCAGGCCCCTTATGTAAATATTGATAAAATCTTGGGTGTGGTCATTGCATTGACACTGCTTAGAGTAAAAATTAAGTAAGTACCAATAAACCATATATTTTCTGAATCAGCATGAAATTTCCCACTTTCCATTCATAAGTTTTGTATTTCCAGGTCACGTGACTGATCACATGACACATCATGTGACCAGAGTTGGCAAAGAATAAGAATATTTTAACCATCAGGATGTGTTTTGAATCCATAAAATAACGCAAATTTTAATACAGTTGCAATTTTCATGGCATTGTCTTTACATATATGTAATAATAACTACACTTTACTATATTTATAATGTACTAATTTAAGATTTTTCTCACAAAAGGCAGAGTAAATGAACCACAAACATCGATCGGCACCTGATATCATTCTGTATTTGAAAATCGACACATTTTATATTTGTAAACACCTGTTTTATGTCTTCCTTGCAAAAACATGCATCTAAAATGGTTATGATTTATCAAAAAATAATTCACAATATTTAAAAATACATTTTAGGGAACAACATATCACATGACCAAACACATGACCAGTCATGTGACCAGTCATATTGATAATATGGCTGCTATAAAAATTTCCCTGGCTTATAGTAAAAAATTGTATTTCCTCTAGTTTCATTCACGAATATTGCTGTTAATAGAACATATTTACATATAAATCATTTGTTTTCAATAAATAAACATTTCATTTCATAAAAAAAAAAAAAAAAACCCATAAACATCTTCGCGATCGTCCGTACTTCTGAAAACTGTAAACAATCAGCACGACGCTTCTGTGATCAGCCTGACCTTTCAGGGTCGAGGTCATGGGTCACGACATTTACTTCCGGATTTTGGCCATACTCGGACGTACGGGGGCGCAATCACATTCAGGCCAGATCGGAATACATCAATCTTAGTCGCGCTGTGTGCCGACGCCGAAATTACGGGATTTTTAGCGACAAAAACGAAGCAAATACGCCTATTTAACTGTGCCGGATATTTCCGGCACTCAAGGTATATGGTAATTCAATATGGCGCCGGATATATCCAGCGCCATAGGTAGTCAAGGGTTAAAGCTGCAAGCAGCGTTGGCGGGGCCCAAGCGGTAAACATGGTTGAAAGTTCTTGCACTAATGTATTATGTGCAAAATTCGAGCTTGGAAAAGTAGGATTTTGAACATCATCTCATAGTTACTGTGCATTTCACCTGGAATTGCATGTTTTTACGGAAAATCCAATATGGCGGCCAAAGTACTTCACCATTCCAATTGCCTATCAGGAACTTTAAAGTGCTCAAACTACAAAAGATATGAGTAAAATGTCATTTTATTTGGTGTGTTGGTTTCTGGTGAAGAAGTTTTTTAAAGATTAATTGCAAATTTCGAAAAATCCAATATGGCGGCCAAACCACGTGACCAATCTAATGTCTCTCCCAAACTTGAAAGAGATCATACTTAAAAAGATACAAGTGAAATTTCAGTTCAATCGGTGTGTTTGTTCTTGAGAAGAAGATTTTTAAAGATTAAATTGCGATTTTCGCAAAATCAAAGATGGCGGCCAAATCACGTGACGATCGAAATGAGCAATTTTGAAAGAAATCACTAGAAGGATGACACGAGTAAAATTACAGATCAATCGGTGATCTTTTTTGTGGAGAAGACTTTTAAAGATGAAATTGCTATTTTTCGAAAATCCAATATGGCGGCCAAATCAAGTGACCGATCCAAATGTCTTTTGTAAACTTGAAAGAGATCACTCTAAGAAGACATGTGTAAAATTTCAGCCTAATCAGTGTTTTCTTTCTGGAGAAGAAGATTTTTGAAGATTAAATTTCGATTTCCGCAAAATCCAAGATGGTGGCCAAATCACGTGACCGATCCAAAAGTTTTTTTTCCAACCTTGAAAGAGACCACTCTAAGGATGACATGAGTAAAATTTCAGCTCATTCGGTGTTTTCGTTCTGGAGAAGAAGATTTTTGAAGATTAAATTGCGATTTTCGCAAAGTCAAATATGGCGGCCAAATCACGTGACCGATCAAAACGTCTTTCGCAAACTTGAAAGAGATCACACTTAAGATGTTGCATGTCAAATGTCAGTCGAATCAGTGCGTTGGTTGTGGAGTAAAAGATTTTTTAAAAATTAAATCACGATTTTCTCAAAATCCAATATGGCGGCCAAACCACGTGACCAATCAAAACGCCTTTCTCAAACTTGAAAGAGACCACATTTAAGATATTACATGTCAAATTTCAGTCGAATCCGTGTGTTGGTTCTGGAAAAGAAGATTTTTAAAGATTAAATCACGATTTTCTCAAAATCCAATAGGCGGCCAAACCACGTGACTGATCGGGACGCCTTTCGCAAAATTGAAAAAGACCACTCTAAGGATGACATGAGAAAAATTTCAGCTCAATCAGTGTTGGTTCTGGAGGAGAAGATTTTTAAAGATTAAATAGCTATTTATCGGAAATCCAATATGGCGGCCAAGGTCACGTGACCGCACGCGATTTATTTGCCAATTCTTATGACCTTAGGTCAAGCTTGCTATATAAAAAACTTGAAGCTGACTAGACCCCTAGGTTAGCAGGAAAAGGCATGTTTAGGTTTTTAGAAAATCCAAAGTGGCCGCCAGGTCACGTAACCGATCAAAATTTTAAGGGTAACATGCATTAGTACCCATTAGTCCCTATTAGCGCTGTAAGATTGAGAGGTTAACGTTAAGTGGTTCCTGAGATCAAGAGGGGCAGAAAAGCTGCAAAAGGCATGTTTAGGTTTTTAGAAAATCCAAAGTGGCCGCCAGGTCACGTAACCGATCAAAATTTTAAGGGTAACATGCATTAGTACCCATTAGTCCCTATTAGCGCTGTAAGATTGAGAGGTTAACGTTAAGCGGTTCCTGAGATCAAGAGGGGCAAAAAAGCGGCGGAAGAAGAGGAAGAAGAAGATTAAAGCTGCAAGCAGCGTTGTAGGGGCCGAGCAGCTCACATAGTTGATTAGACATATGATGCGTCATCATGAGATCTGCTATAATACCAAAAATGAATGTGTTTGCACTAATTGTTGCTCATGTTTAGGTACATACGTATATTTGAGGTCAAAGGGTATAGCACTGTTGATAACTGAGTTATGGACAAATATGTATATTTGAGGTCAAAGGTCATCGAGGTCACGTGACATTTTGTCAAAAAAATTGTATTCCATAGTTATCCCTATATAAAAAAAATCAGACCTCTAGCTCTGTTGGCTTGCCCAAAATTAGATATGTGCATATTTAATGAGGCATGACATATGGTACCATAAGGTCTGACATCATACAAAATATTAAGGGTGTAGCCATTGTGGTTACTGAGTAATGGAGATATATGCATATTTGAGGTCAAAGGTCATCGAGGTCACGTGACATTTTATCAAAAAAATTGTATCCCATAGTTATCCCTATATACCAAAATCAGACCTCTAACTCTATTGGCTTGCCCAAAATTAGATATGTGCATATTTAATGAGGCATGACATACGGTACCATAAGGTCTGACATCATACCAAATATGAAGGGTGTAGCCATTGTGGTTACTGAGTAACGGAGATAAATGTATATTTGAGGTCAAAGGTCATCAAGGTCACGTGACATTTTGTCAAAAAAATTGTATCCCATAGTTATCCCTATATACCAAAAATCAGACCGCTAACTCTCTTTGCCCATCCAAAATTAGATATGTGCATATTTAATGAGGCATGACATACGGTACCATAAGGTCTCCCATCATACCAAATATGAAGGGTGTAGCCCTTGTAGTTATGGAGTTATATACATATATGTATATTTAAGGTCAAAGGTCATCAAGGTCACGTGACATTTTGTCAAAAAAATTGTATCCCATAGTTATCCCTATATACCAAAAATCAGACATCTAACTCTATTGGCTTGCCGAAAATTATATATGTGCATATTTAATGAGGCATGACATATTGTACAATAAGGTCTCCCATCATACCAAATATGAAGGGTGTAGCCCTTGTAGTTATGGAGTTATATACATATATGTATATTTAAGGTCAAAGGTCATCAAGGTCACATGACATTTTGTCAAAAAAATTGTATCCCATAGTTATCCCTATATACCAAAAATCAGACCTCTAGCTCTATTGGCTTGTCCAAAATTATATATGTGCATATTTAATGAGGCTTGACATGTGGTACCATAAGGTCTCCCATCATACCAAATATGAGGGTGTAGCTCTTGTGGTTACTGAGTTATTGACAGATATGTATATTTGAGGTCAAGGGTCACAAGGTCATGTGACATTTTGTAAAAAAAATTGTTTTTCAATAGTTATCCCTATATATCAAAAATCAGACCTCCAGCTCTATTGGCTTGCCCAGAATTAGATATGTGCTTAATCAATGAGGTATAGGAAGTGCCGGTCATGTGACATTTTGTTAAAAAACCTTAACACTGATACATGTCCCAAAGTACCAAAAATTAGAACTCTAGCTCCAGTTTGAATGCTGGAATTAGATATATGCATAATCAATGAGGTATAGAAACATGCTAGGGTCATAGGTCAAGTTCATCCTAAAAATATTTATTTGCAGTTTGATCCCCTTATTGGTCATTGTTCAGTAGTAACTAGCCCCCGCCCCCAGGACTCTTACATAGGCCAGAATAAGCCATCGGGATAGCTTAGCTGCAGAGGTATAGGGAGGTCAAAGGTCATTGAAAAATCAGAAAAATAATACTTTAAAAATCTTCTTCTCAAAAACTGCCTGGTCAATTTCCTTGAAATTTACTATATAGCATCTAGGTAGTATGGCCTATAAAGTTTGCGAAAAGATTTTGGATCGGTCAAATTTTATGGAAATGGGACAGTAAAAACATTTTCATTTCAAAATTGTAGCCAGGTAACATGACTAATTAAATATTCATGACTAATATGCACTACCTCTCATTGACCTTAAACATTGTACCAAGTTTCAAGAAATTTCATTCAGCAGTTTCAGTGATTAGGACGGACAAAAAAACGGCTGAAGAAGAAGAAGAAGAAGAAAGTAGAATTTGAGCAATACCAATAGGGCCCTCGCCCATGAGGGCGCTCGGCCCCTAAAGATTAAAGCTGCAAGCAGCGTTGGCGGGGCCCAAGCGGTTAACATGGTTGAAAGTTCTTGCACTAATGATATTATGTGCAAAATTCTAGCTTGGAAAAGTAGGATTTTGAACATCATCTCATAGTTACTGTACATTTCAACTGGAATTTCATGTTTTACGGAAAATCCAATATGGCGGCCAAGTACTTCACCGATCAAATTGCCTATCAGGAACTTTAAAGTTCTCAAACTAAGAGAGATATGAGTAAAATGTCATTTTATTCAGTGTGTTGGTTCTGGAGAAGAAGATTTTTAAAGATTAAATTGCGAATTTTGCAAAATCCAATATAGCGGCCAAACCATGTGACTGATCTAAATGTCTTTCCCAACTTGAAAGAGATCATACTTAAAAAGATACGAGTGAAATTTCAGTTCAATTGCTGTGTTGGTTCTTGAGAAGAAAATTTTTTAAGATTAAATTGCGATTTTCGCAAAATCCAAGATGGCGGCCAAATCATATGACCGATCGAAATGTTTTTCGCAAACTTGAAAGAAATCACTCGAAGGATGACACGAGTAAAATTTCAGATCAATCGGTGATCTATTTCTGGAGAAGAAGATTTTTAAAGATGAAATTGCTATTTTTCGAAAATCCAATATGGCGGCCAAATCACGTCACAGATCCAAAATGTCTTTTTGCAACCTTGAAAGAAATCACTCTGAGGAAGACATGTGTAAAATTTCAGCCTAATCAGTGTTTTCTTTCTGGAGAAGAAGATTTTTGAAGATTAAATTGCAATTTTCGCAAAATCCAAAATGGTGGCCAAACCACGTGACCGATCAAAACGCCTTTCGCAAACTTGAAAGAGATTACACTTAAGGTATTATATGTCAAGTTTCAGTCGAATCTTTGTGTTGGTTCTCGAAAAGAAGATTTTTAAAGATTAAATCAAGATTTTCGCAAAATCCAATATGGCAGCCAAACCACGTGACCAATCAAAACGCCTTTCGCAAACTTGAAAGAGATCACACTTAAGATGTTACATGTCAAATTTCAGTCGAATCGGTGTGTTGGTTCTGGAGAAGAAGATTTTTAAAGATTAAATCACGATTTTCTCAAAATCCAATATGGCGGCCAACCACGTGACCGATCAAAACGCCTTTCGCAAACTTGAAAGAGATCACTCTAAGGATGACATGAGCAAAATTTCAGCTCAATCGGTGTGTTGGTTCTGGAGAAGAAGATTTTTAAAGATTAAATTTGTATTTTTCGAAAATCCAATATGGCGGCCAAGGTCACGTGACCGCACGCGATTTTATTTGCCAATTGTTAAGACCTTAGGTCATGCTTGCTATATAAAAAATTTCAAACTGACTTGAACCCTAGGTCAGCAAGGAAAGCCATTTTTAGTTTTTTTGAAAATCCAATATAGCCGCCAGGTCACATGACCAATCAAAATTTTAAGAATAATATGCGCGAGAACTCATAATTAGCTATTAGCACTGCAAGTTTGAGAAGTTTATGTCATGCGGTTTCTGAGATCAAGAGTGACAAAAAAGGGACAGTAGAAGAAGATGAGGAAGAAGAAGAAGAATATTGAACTCCTATAAAACCAATAGGGGCCCAGCCGGTAGGCTTGGGCCCCTAAATATTGAACTCCTATAAAACCAATAGGGGCCCAAGCCGCAAGGCTTGGGCCCCTAATTTAAGCTGCAAGCAGCGTTGGCGGGGACCAAGCGATTAACATGGTTTCCAGTTCGTGCAGTGATTTTATTATTTGCAAAATTTCAGCTTGAAAACAGTCAAGTCCTTGTAAAGAAGAATTTTGAACATCATCTCATATTTACTGTCTGTTTCAATCGTAATCGTATGTTTTATGCAAAATACAATATGGCGGCAAAACCACGTGACCGATCAAATTGCCTTTCACAAACTTGAAAGAGCTCTCACTAAGAATGACAAAAGTGGAATTTCATTGCCATCAGTGTTGTGGTTCTGAAGAATAAGATTTTAGAGATAAATTGCGATTTCGCAAAATCAAATGTGGAGTCTGAAACTGAGAACGGTGAGCTACCGAAAATGTCTTTCAAAAGTAGAAGACATATATGAATTAGATGCTACTCAATATTGACAATACTGGAAGGCTGAAATATTCCAACAAATTAATGTATTCATCTCTGAAATTTTGAGTGCAATAATTGCAAATTTGGTTGTAATTTCATGTAGTCATATATTTTTTTTTTTTCATTTCATCTTACTGTTCAAAGTTTTACTTTTGTATAATTTTATGACAAGAATGTGAAAATTTAGAAAATCAAGCATGGTGACCCCATCTTTTGTTTGTAATATTTGATTATTCTCATATGCCAGAATTCAAAATGTTTCCATGTGTTCTTCCTTGTATTGCTTTCTGGCCTGATCTTGTTTAGGTATAATGTTTCACTGTCATGAGCGTCATTTGACACACACTATTCTTCAACCACCATGTACATAAGAGTCAGAGCTCTCTCTGTCACTGCTCACGTATGCAGTAACAGTGACACTACTGTACCAGTAACAGGGCAGTATCTGGTAGTGACAGTTGCCCATAGGCAGTAGCGGTATTATCTTTGATAATTTTGACAATATTTATGTTCAGTTTATACAAGTGCGTTGGTGTTCTACTTTCTACAGTATGTTGAACTGTCCAGTATTCAGCTTGCTAGCACAGCCAGTGTATGTGTACCATGCATCAATGCTGACAACTGACTGTCAGTCTGGACTCTAATTAAACTATCACCTAATACATATTTATATATACTGGCTTTGTCGAGAAACTGAACATTGTGTGTTTGAGCATGCTGTAGGGAGACAGCAAGAAACTGTAGTTGATATATTGGATAGAAATATTGCAAAAATCATCAACGGTTGGAGCTTGTGCCCTGTTACTAGGCTCAAGTCTGATTTTTTTACGACAAATCACAAATGTTTAGATTTTTTTCGAGATAAAAGTCATGGAATGTGACAAAATGGTTGTAGATTCTGTTAAATTATTACTAACATTACAACATTTGAATGACATAAAAATGGTATTCATTGTTCATTAAATTACCTACAATAAACTTGGAATCGGAAAATGTAAAACATAAAAGGAAACCAAAACATTTTCAAGTGCCCCCTACAGGTGGGGCAATATTTCAAGTTCCCTCTCTACTATCCTCAAAATTTTCGAATCACCGTTCCTGAATTTCTCCAGCCCCCCCTAACCGTTTTTTTGTGTGTGTGTGTGAACGCAGCCTAAGTAACAAACCTGTAATCGCTATCAGTGCTGTACTGTACATGTCGCGCTTTAAAAGCATGAAACCAGCTTCAGCACACCAGTTTTTCAAACGAATTAGATATCCATTTTCATGCCAGTTCAAAAGTAAAATACTCATAGACTTGAGATATCTGTGCATGTTAGACTTTCGGTACATTTGCTTTACGCTTGAATTTAGCATGGAGCTTTGGTAGCTCCATGAATTTTAGCAAGCGATGCTCGGACAGCGTGCACAACGTATCAATGACACTTGGGTCAGGGGTCATCATAAAAAAAAAAATCAGTGCGTATTCACGGCCAGCTTGAATCATGCCACGGATCGCGGATATCATGGATCATAAATCAAAATATTCATGTCTATTACTTAAACAGAACCCTAAAATATAAAATACATAATATTTTGATATTGAGAACCATCTTTTTGTTTCACTGAAGATCAAGTTTAATGCTCAATATCAAGAATTGCGCATTTGCACGATATGAATGCGGAAGTATGTTGACTCGGCAGACGAGCGAGCGCCTTTTCTGAAAATCTGTTTCCCCTATCAAGTCACAATACACTGAAAAATCCCGCGAATTCATCTCTACGGAAGCCAATCAACACAAGTTCCTAACGTCAGTAAAGATATTGTCTTGTTGCCCGCAATACACCACCAACATTTTCGCCGTTCAGGAGTGCCTTACTCGCTCTACTTTGTAAAATAAGTCGTATGCTTTTGCCGTTACCTAACTTTCCAAATTCATGGTAGACTTTCCGCAATAGTAGTTGGAGATTTTGTTCAATATACCGCGCGTGGTGGAAACCGCAATTATCCATAATCACACAGTCACCTACAGCCAAACACGGATTTCCAAACTTATCCGTAACTTGAACAACCCCTCTGAAAAGGTTCAGTAACTTATATAAGGGACCGAGCACAATTAACGGCAGGGGGGGGGGGCGGAAGAGAAAATGGGGGGGGGCCACGAAAAAAAATGAGTGTCTTGGGGTGGGCCATGAAAATTCCAAGGAAGGTAAGGTAGGGGTGGGCCACCAAAATTTTTTACACCATGACAGACAGAGAATATTTTTCAGCATTTTGTTCCTTGTTGAAGCTGGAGTTCCTTGTTAAACTTCTTGTAGCATGATGAAATACCAAGTCTTGAACCTCACAATGCAGTTGTTCTGTGTAAAATCAGCAATATTATGATTAAAATAGCACAACACAATACTGAAAAGTATATTCCCTTACAAAACTGAACTGCCTATTAGCCAGTCCACATAACTGTGTGGAACAGGTGGCATGGCTATTTGAGGGAAAATAGGCAGTCCATAGCAGCCCAACCTGCCACATGCCAGTATTGGAAATACGACATGTTAAAATTTGAACATTCATCACAAGCTATGCATGTGAAATCAGGCTCAGCCATGTGAAGTAACCATTCATTAGCAGTCCTATTGAATTCATGACAGAAGGGAAGATTGTCAAAGGATTGAATGATAGCTTACACATGTGGCAGTAAAAATTTAGACATGCATTAATAAACTCCAAGGACTGACTTGTTCGTCAATTCTCATGTTTTCATATCCCTATTGTCTATTTAATTTAAATAAATTAGGCAGCACTCATGTGTAGAGTTGTTTTTACTTGAGTTAAGTTTTTCAGGTGAAATTACTCATGTTTGCGCAATAGAAAGTCACATGGGTCACATGCACTGGTTACCAGTTAAATTGTTCTCAGACTTAAATATTTAGTGGATACAGAAGCAACGGTTGCCATTTTAAAGTGACAGTGTAAGCTGTAAGTTTTTGATTTTGTTAATATTTTGTTAT
Organism: Ptychodera flava; assembly: GCF_041260155.1. Classification (NCBI taxonomy): domain Eukaryota; kingdom Metazoa; phylum Hemichordata; class Enteropneusta; family Ptychoderidae; genus Ptychodera; species Ptychodera flava. Next base: position 52,778,692 of record NC_091929.1, on the reverse strand, counting down.
GTATTACTTTATTGGTTCACAAATTTAAGTTGAATTAGCTCGTTGATATTATCAATACAACAACATACACTTTGTGTGCATGTATATTATAAAAGTCCACGTGTTATTGTGTTCAATTAAAGTTTAGTCCAGACCAAAATGTGTTTACCAACAATAACAATGCTGACTTTACATAATACAGGTTGTGAACACTGGACATTTGAACGTGTTTTAGAAAATAGAATAACATTTGCAATACTGGCTAACATGATTTTGAAAAGAGAGAAAAACCTGTAGTCGATGTACGAAGAACAAAATTTCTGCCAAAATTATGAAGTTACAGACTATCCCTTAAATATAGTTAGAATTAATTTAATTCATCTCCATTCAAAAAAGAGACCAGGATTTTCAGCATAAACCAATGAATATGACAAGAGGGAAGTAATGCAGATGGCTGCGAACGTCTGTGAGTAGTAAATTAAATCAGATAAATCAGCACAGATCAAATTTTAAACATCGTTTATTTTTATTTTCAAAATGTGAAATAATTAACACATGTTCACCGCTAAATATTCAATATGATCGGAACCTGCATTCTATTGAAAGGTACTCACATGGTTGGATCTGTCAATAAATTTTGTCAGATCATCACACACAACGACGAACACACTTGCGACGGTTCTGCATCTGCCATTGTAAAACTTTCGCGATCACAACTCACATAAAACTTAATTGAAACGCAGTACAGGTACTGTTCATCCCCAAACCGTTCAAAAATCGAGCCGGATCGACTAACGGTTCTGACGATGTATGATGTCGTGATTTTGGAAAGAGTTGCGTTTTCGAGAGTGGACGGCACGCAACAGGGTATGAACGTAAGGGTCCCGTAAATGAGTATGCGGAATTTAACAAGGCTGATCAGTATTGCAACGGGGTTCACTTAGTGTGCTGGCTTAGTGTGCTGGACTTCCGTATTTTAACTGATCTCTTCATATAAAGTCATTTTTTGCTTATTAGAAAAATCTAAAAGAACAGTTTACGCGTACTTGAAATGTCAAAATTTTGCGACGGTCACGACCCTTGACCTTTCGAATTTGACCAATGCTTTGTGTTCCCACGCGATCGTTATCGGACACATTATACGTTGCATCTCTCAAATGAGATAACGCATAGTTTTTTCAAGTATTAACGGCTGTTCAAATCTCCAGCTGAATCTTACGAATTATGGCTGATTTCTCAGTCATTTCTTCCCCCAGTGACGACACATTTTTAGTCAAAACAGCAAGTGAGTTAGGTCTATGTATGTTTCGGTGGCATGAAGGTATATTTCCCCGCGACATTGTTGGATGCAGTGACCGAGATAGCAAGTCGCCGTGGACGATAATTTTCCATTGATCCGGTAAGTATGTGAAATGGCATATTTATAAAGGGCAATTACGAAATTAGTATGCCTTATAGAGAGGCTTTTCTCTGCACATCGATGTTTCCCTGGGAAGCTTGGCTTTGTATATGGCCCGACATTTTTAACCTGAGCTTGAGGGCCAGTGGCAACAACTAGTCAAGTCAATACAACGTACACAAGCCCAATACATTTCTAGATATGTTACACTTTTAATGTGTTAATTTTGCACTCGCAAAGATGCATGTAAAAAATTCCTCTATGTGTATGTAACAAATCACACACATGTTCTGAAACTATATTGTAAATTTGTTGTCTTAATAAATGTTGCTAAGTTCATTCTCTTCTTTCTGTTTCATTTTCAGTGTGCATATCAGCCAAGGCCCAAGAAAAATTCGGCAAGAATAATCATGACCTACCTAAAGAAGTCTTCTACATCTAATTTCAAAACAAAATAGGACATGAAGACGAGACTTGGCCAGAGCTAAATGAACTCTTTTAAAAACTAATCTTTGACTAAATCACTTTTCACTGTGTCTATGAAATTTGTTGAAGCCAAAAATTTATTAAATTGGTCATCAGACTTACAGATATATAATTTTGTGCTTTTTATTTTGAACGTTTGGAAAGGTGAGTCTGCTTGTGTTTGCTGTGATCAGGTGAGTCTGAGTTGCTTTTAACTCTGTTTGGCCTGTCGTAGTTTTAGGCCAAATATGGTTAAATTACATCTCTAACCAATTGTATCATATAATACATGTACACTAAAAGAGCCTGTGTAAAAAGTACTTGATTTCACTGGAATTTGATTTCACTTATTTGATATTTGCTTACACCTTGCAAACATGCAAATGTAACAATGTTTACCAAATTCGTAACAGCAACATCAATAAAAGTAAAATCTGGTGTCAAATCAATACTTTTCATGGTGCTCTTTTTCTGCCAGGATGACCCTGTCATTCATATGTGCATTCAAAATAACCGTTCGTTCACATACATGTGAACAGTTCAAAATAACCATTCGTTATTCAAAATAACCATTCGTTCACATTTATGTGAATGGCTAGCTGAAATGAATGTGTACTGCCTAACTGCCTATTCCCTATGCACATACAGTTAGCCATGCCAACTAGCCATGTGAATGCTAATTTCACATGGTACTGACAGGCATTCCTGTTCTATAAGCTAGCTGTAGGTGTTTACAAGTAGTAAAGCTTGAACATATGTTATTTTGTTTATTATTTATATATTTATTTGTTTATTATTTATTTCAAGAATGCAAGAATGTTGTTTTTACTAAAGCATATATTAAAAGTTATAAGGATTATATATATGTGTACAACTTTGTACCTATGTAATCTTTCTTTTTTTCGGGGGGGGGCACAAAAATGTTGTTGCCGGTGATGGGGGGGGGGCACTAAAATTTTTGCTGGTGTTAGGGGGGGGCTGTAAAAAAATTTTGCACCACATATTTTCTCTTCCAGCCCCCCCCCCCCCCTGCCGTTAATTGTGCTCGTTCCCTAAACCCGTTTGATGGCCAACGATCACATCAGAATGATCGACACCTGTTGCACTGATAGGGAGGTTGGTCGTATGGAAGTAATAACTGGGGTCTCTGCGGTCCGGTCCAGATCCAGACCGCAACGAAAATACGGTCTTTTTGGCCGAAATTCTTCTCTATTGGGTCATGGATGTAAAAAATAGAGGCAATATCCTTTCCCTATCTGATTTTACCTCCTAACCTACCGCAGAAAAGTTGCGATTAACTTCTAACATCCAAAATCGCCTCGCATTCTGAAACATAACGTACTCGACAAGTTATTTAAATTTACCCATGGAGATCGCCATTGTGAATCTCGCCGAAGAGACCCAAGTTATCTCCACAGACCGTTGCAGGGCTGTGGTGGAGGGGCTGTGGTGGAGGCCGTATAACGCCGAGAACACAAACCTGAACGCAGGGCTACTTTTACACTAATAACCTCACGAAGTGCATGTTTACTGAGTGTTCCCACTGTAATAAGTTGTGCAAAGAAACGTTCTGAACAGCTACACTAACAACTGAAATGGTCACACCTATTTAGACCTAGAACTATTATTAGAGCGTCCAGCTTTGATTGGCCATTTTACCGACAGGCTGTGAGTGAGCAGCCATTTTAAACCTAGTTTCCTTCCAACTGACAACAATCAATAAACAATTTGTAGTTGGTAATTGTAGCTGCCTTCTAGCTACATCGTAAACTATGATTTGTGAATGCTTTTGTGGGGTGAAGGCCATGTGAGACACCTAAGTGTGGTGAACGCGATAGCGGGCGGGGTGAGCGCTACACAAAGGAGTTTATCCCGGAATCCCGAGGACACCGCGACATTGCACTTTTATACGATATCCAATATTTACGGCTACTAGATTATACAATATCGAAGTTAGATTGGCTTGGCTAGATCTATAAGGTGGTGAAATATCCGATATATATCGGATATTTACCCGAATTTGACAGAATTCAGTATCGCCTAGTATAAAGGTTAGAGTCAGTCCCTGGAATCATGGATGTAAAAAATAGCATGCTGGAATTAAGTCGGGTTTTACCAGAACAGTAAGGCGGTTAAATTTCCGATATATATCGGATATTTACCCGCGATTGACAAAATCTAGTATCGTTTAGTATCGAAGTTACAGTTAGTCCATGAAGTCGGTTTTATGAAAACAGGTACATGTAAGGTGGTGAAATGTCCAATATATATCGAATCCCCGACTGAAACTTACTCACTACTGCGCACAGACTCAGATAATGCATTCCATTGCTAGGAAACCTGGCCTGCGCTGCCTAATTCCAAATAGGTTCGTATGGATATAGGAGAGACACCAAAGAAACTACGATTTTAAAAATTATTTTAATTTTTAACATTTCACCGGACTTCAATCAACTCTAGCGCATCGTACCGTGCATTTGTAATGCATTTGCATTGTTTGGATGTCTCGAAACTACCGAAAGCGTACAATGACCGGACTATAAAACGGGGGGGGGGGGATCTTGAAACTTTTTGGCGCATGCTCATTTAAGCTTTTGTCAATTTCAAAACGCTATCAACTCACTATGTTGGTTGCATGCCAAAGAAGGGCAGATCGTCCATGTACCGACACAAACACGAGTGTCTGTTACGGGCTACGGACGCTCTTGCCATAGTTCTAGGTCTAAATAGGTGCGACCTGGCATCTTATGTTTGTTTGCACAACTTATTATAGTGAAAACACTCAGTAACATCCCACTTCCTTCGGCGTCTTTGCCTGCTTTGTTTTGTGCGCGACTTCCGCGCTGTCAGTAACTTTACCAGGGCAGACAATGGCTCGGAAATGCGCGATTTGCGCAATCGCGCAGGCGAGAGAAAACCATGTCCACCATCGTAAATTATGCCGGTTCCATCACTGTTACTAATGAATCAAAGATAATCCTTATATCAGCCATATTATCGACATATTTTGTCATTTAATTGTCTACTCTTTGAACAAAATAATTTGTCGCTTTGTCGTACGTCGGCCGATGACTGACGGCAGACTTCTTTGGGCACACAGTCCATGTAGGCCGACAATGAGATGCAAATGATATGCGGTCAAGGTCTCCTCAACTAACTTTCAGCTGGTTCTTCACTTTCTACTATTTTTTTAGTATTTTTTACAAAGGCACAGACTTATTCTACCTGCAACTTAAAACTGATAGTGATTTTGTAGCTCATTCTTTACTATTTTTCATAGTTTTTGGTAGCCGGTAACACACACTTCGTGTTCGTGTCGGCTACATGGACGATCTGCCCGCGATTCGACAGAATCTAGTATCGTTCAGTATCGAAGTTAGAGTCAGTCCTTGGAAGTCGGGTTTGACCAGAAATGCAAGGTCACGATATATATCGGATATTTAACCGGGATTTGACAGAATATAGTATCGTCTAGTATCGATATTTGAGTCCCCAAATCACCAATAAATATCTAGTAAATATCGGCGACTTCACAGACCGTGCGTGCCGAGGCACAGGGCAAGTCATTCTAGTATTGTGTACTATCGATATCAGAGTCCCCAAATTGCCGATAAACATCCAATTTTAAATATCGACGATTTCACAGATCTGGCGTACCGAAGCACAGGGCAAGTCATTCTACTATTGTCTAGTATCGATATCAGAGTCACCAAATCCCTGATAAATATCGGGTAAATTTCGGCGATCTCTTAGACCGGGCATGCAACTGCACAAAGCAATTACAGTGAAATTCGATCAAGCTGCAGAACTTCATTTAACAAGGTGCTGTTTCAATAGATATGTATCAGTGATTTTTACGACATTAACGGCTGGACTTGATGTGGTCTTGTTTACATATTTAATCAGCTATATGCTCTCAGTTACACAACACACCAGGGCCACTCCATCCATGTCAGATAGAGAAACATAAACAAATCACCACACCTTGCAATGTCATGTATCTGTCTTTTTTATCATGATGAACAAGTAAGCGTGCATTCAGACACCTACATATAAAATACCCGAATAGCTTCATTTATGGTCCTTGACACTCACATATCAGCTGTGCGTAGACCCCAGTAATTGTGCCCTGGCAGGACCTTGTCTCTATTCAGTCGATCACACACACCGGTCGGCCACCCCTTAAAGCATAGTGGCACACTCCTCTAAGTACTTCCGTCGCAGTATACTCGACAACGTCACCTGGCGTACAAAAGCTGGTCGCAAAAGTTGCCTTACACAAGGGGCCGAGATTAGGGTTCGTGTGACTGCTAGCTGAATTTGACAGCGGGCATTGCAGTCTGTCGTGCCGTCTTTGACTTTCAAGTGTACAATATAACATACATCACTGATCGATCTTCTGACTGACGAGGTTTTAAACTGCAGCCTTATGAACATTTGGGCGACTTAACCGATCCAAATGCCTTTCTCAAACTTGAAAGTGCTCGCACTATGAAAGATGAGTAAAATTTCAGTTGAATGTGTGTATTGCGTCTGGAGAAGAAGATTTTTAAAGATTAAATTGTGATTTAAACAAAATCCAATATGGCGGCCAAATTACGTGACTGATCAAAATGCCTTTCGCAAACTTAAAGGACTACCACTAGGGAAAATAAGTGTAAAATTTTAGTTCAATCGGTGTATTTGTTCTGGAGGAGAAGACTTTTAAAGATTAAATTACGATTTTTCTTAATATCCATATGGCGGCGAAACCACGAGACCGATCCAAATGCCTTTTGGCACACTTCAAAGAGATCACACTTTCGATGATAGATGTAAAAGCTTTTGACAAACTTGAAAGATATCACTGTAAGGGTGACATGAGTAAAATTTCATATTAATCAGTGTTTTGGTTCTGGAGAAGAAGATTTTTAAAGATTAAATTACGATTTTTTGCAAAATTCAATATGGTGGCCAAACCACATGACCGATCCAAACGCCTTTCGCAAACTTGAAAGAGATCACACTTTAGATGATAGATGTAAAATTTTAGTTCAATCGGTGCGTTAGTTCTGGAGAAGAAGATTTTTAAAGATTAAATTGTGATTTCACAAAATCCAATATGGCGGCCAAACCACGTGACCGATCGAAATGCCTTTTGCAAACTTGAAAGAGATCACTGTAAGCATGACATGAGTAAAATTCCAGCTTAATCAGTGTTTTGGTTCTGGAGAAGAAGATTTTTAAAGATTAAATTACGATTTTTTGCACATTCCAATATGGCGACCAAACCACGCGACCAATCGAAACGCTTTTCGCAAACTTGAAATAGATCACACTGTAGATGACATTTATTAAATTTTAGTTCAATTGGTGAATTTGTTCTGGAGAAGAAGATTTTTAAAGATTAAATTGCGATTTCAAAAAATCCAATATGGCGGCCAAACCACGTGACCGATCGAAATGTCTTTTGCAAACTTAAAAGAGATCACTGTAAGGATGACATGAGTAAAATTTGAGCTTAATCGATGTTTCGGTTCTGGAGAAGAAGATTTTTAAAGATTAAACGACTGTTTTAGAAAATCCAATATGGCAGCCAAGGTAACATGACCGCATGCAATTTTATTGGCAAATTCTAGAGACCTTAGGTCATGCTTACTAAACAAAAAATTTCAAATCGACTAGACCCCTAGGTCTTCTGGAGAAGCCATTTTTAGGTTTTTGGAAAATCCAATATGGCCACCAGGTCACGTGACCAATCAAAATTTCAAGGGTCAGGTGCACGAGTACTAATTGATACCTACTAGCCCTGCAAATTTGAGAAGTTTTCGTTCAGCCGTTTAAGAGATCTAGGTCGACAAAGAATCGACAGAAGAAGAATAAATATAGCTGCAAGCAGTAATGCCGGGGCCAAAGCAATCTTAAGTGGGAAAAAGAAGGCAAATGTATTCAGAGAGGGCAAAGGTCATTACCGTTACATGTCTTTTTTGCAACAAAACTTTCTTTCCTTATGTTACATCTGTCAAAAAAATCAGAACACTAGGTTTATTGCTAGCTCAAAATTAGAAATGTGCACAATTATGAGGTACTGCATGTGACATCATAAGGTCTAAGATCGTACCAAATATGAAGGGTATAGGACTCTTGGTTACTGAGTTATAGACAAATATATATATTTATGGAAAAAAGGTCATCGAGGTCACGTGATATTTTGTCAAAAAATTGTATCCATAGTTATCCCTATATACCAAAAATCAGACCTCTAGCTCTGTTGGCTTGCCCAAAATTAGATATGTGCATATTTAATTACGCATGACATATAGTACCATAGGTCTCCCATCATACTAAATATGAAGGGTGAAGCCCTTGCGGTTACTGAGTTATGGACAGATATGTATATTTGAGGTCAAAGGTCATCGAGGTCACGTGACATTTTGTCAAAAAAATTGTATCCCATAGTTATCCCTATATACCAAAAATCAGACCTCTAGCTCTATTGGCTTGCCAAAAATTAGATATGTGCATATTTAATGAGGCATGACATATGGTACCATAAGGTCTCCCATCATACCAAATATGAAGGGTGTAGCCCTTGTGGTTACTGAGTTATGGACAGATATGCATATTTGAGGTCAAAGGTCATCGAGGTCACGTGACATTTTGTCAAAAAATTGTATCAAATAGTTATCCCTATATACCAAAAATCAGACCTCTAGCTCTGTGGCCTTCCAAAATTAGATATGTGCATATTTAATGAGGCATGACATATGGTACCATAAGGTCTCCCATCATACCAAATATGAAGGGTGTAGCCCTTGTGGTTACTGATTTATGGACAGAAATGTATATTTGAGGTCAAAGGTCATCGAGGTCACGTGACATTTTGTCAAAAAAATTGTATCCCATAGTTATCCCTATATACCAAAAATCAGACCTCTAGCTCTGTTGCTTGCCAAAAATTAGATATGTGCATATTTAATGCGGCTATGACATATGGTACCATAAGGTCTCCCATCATACCAAATATGAATGGTGTAGCCCTTGTGGTTACTGAGTTATGGACAGATATGCATATTTGAGGTCAAAGGTCATCGAGGTCATGTGACATTTTGTCAAAAAAATTGTATCCCATAGTTATCCCTATATACCAAAAATCAGACCTCTAGCTCTGTTGGCTTGCCCAAAATTAGATATGTGCATATTTAATGAGGCTTGACCTATGGTACCATAAGGTCTCCCATCATACCAAATATGAAGGGTGTAGCCCTTGTGGTTACTGAGTTATGGACAGATATGTATAATTGAGGTCAAAGGTCATCGAGGTAGCGTGACATTTTGTCGAAAAAATTGTATCCCATAGTTTATCCTTATATACCAAAAATAAGACCTCTAGCTCTGTTGGCTAGCCCAAAATTAGATACGTGCATATTTAATGAGGTACAGCATATCTTACCATAAGGTCTCCCATCATACCAAATATGAAGGGTGTAGTCCTTGTGGTTACTGAGTTATGGACAGATATGTATAATTGAGGTCAAAGGTCATCGAGGTCACGTGACATTTTGTCAAAAAAATTGTATCCCATAGTTATCCCTATATACCAAAAATCAGACCTCTAGCTCTGTTGGCTTGCCAAAAATTAGATATGTGCATATTTAATGAGGCATGACCTATGGTACCATAAGGTCTCCCATCATACCAAATATGAAGGGTGTAGCCCTTGTGGTTACTGAGTTATGGACAGATATGTATATTTGAGGTCAAAGGTCATCGAGGTCATGTGACATTTTGTCAAAAAAATTGTATCCCATAGTTATCCCTATATACAAAAATCAGACCTCTAGCTCTGTTGGCTTGCCAAAAATTAGATATGTGCATATTTAATGAGGCATGACCTATGGTACCATATGGTACCATAAGGTCTCCCATCATACCAAATATGAAGGGTGTAGTCCTTGTGGTTACTGAGTTATGGACAGATATGTATATTTGAGGTCAAAGGTCATCGAGGGCATGTGACTTTTTGTCAAAAAATTGTTTCCCATAGTTATCCCTATATACCAAAAATCAGACCTCTAGCTCTGTTGGCTTGCCCAAAATTAGATATGTGCATATTTAATGAGGCATGACCTATGGTACCATAAGGTGTCCCATCATACCATATATGAATGGTGTAGCCCTTGTGGTTACTGAGTTATGGACAGATATGTGTAATTGAGGTCAAAGGTCATCGAGGTCACGTGACATTTTGTCAAAAAAATTGTATCCCATAGTTATCCTTATATACCAAAAATCAGACCTCTAGCTCTGTTGGCTCGCCCAAAATTAGATATGTGCATATTTAATGAGGCATGACCTATGGTACCATAAGGTCTCCAATCATACCAAATATGAAGGTGTAGCCCTTGTGGTTACTGAGTTATGGACAGATATGTATATTTTGGGGTCAAGGGTCATCAAGGTCATGTGACATTTGTGAAAAAAATTGTTTTCAATGGTTATCACTATATACCAAAATCAGACCTCCAGCTCTATTGGCTTGCCCAGAATTAGATATGTGCATAATCAATGAGGTATAGGATGAGCTGGTCATGTGACATTTTGTTAAAAAACCTTAACACTGATACATGTCCTTGTGTACCAAAAATCAGAACTCTAGCTCTAGTTTGAAGGCTGGAATTACATATGTGCATAATCAATGTGGTAGAAAAACATGCAAGGGTCATAGGTCAAGTTCATCTTCAAAATATTGATTGCAGTTTGATCCCCTGTAGGTCATTGTTCAGTAGTCACTAGCCCCCGGCCCCCACGACTCTCATATAGGCCAGAATAAGCCATTGGTATAGGCTTAGCTGCAGAGGTATAGGGGAGGTCAAAGGTTATTGAAAAATCAGAAAAATAATACTTTAAAAATCTTCTTCTCATAAACGGCAAGGTGAAATTCCTGAAATTTGGTATGTAGCATCTAGGTAGTATGGTCTAAAAAGTTTCTTAACAGATTTTCGATATTTTCGATTTTCAATTTTTATGCAAATTAGGTGAAATTAAAATTTTTAATAATTAATAACAGCCAGGTCATGTATCCAATCAAAATATGAAGGGTCAGGTGCACCTGTACTCAGTATGCTTAATATGCCCTGCAAATTTGAAAAGGCTGCGCGCAAGGGTTTTGGAGATCTAGCTTTGCAAAGAATTGCGGAAGAAGAGGAAAAAGAAGAAGCAGATTTTTCGATTTTCAAGAAACGTTTATTCAAACTGTACAAATTTACAAAATTAAATTAAACTGTACATGTAAGACGAGTGTCAGAAGCTAATCTAAATACAAAAATGAAGCTCATCATCTTCCACTCTACAGAGAGCTGAATTCCTTGCCCAAAACAATTCAAAATATGCTAAGTTACGGGAAAATTTACAATACTGAAATTCAACCATTAGACGATATTTAACACGTGTTCTAAACTGATCAAGTACATCACAAGCAGCTTTTTCTTGAACCTTATTATAATGAGTAATTTGGATTGCTAACTTAGCTGCGATGAAAACAAAATTAACTAGACGCATAGCATCTTTTTGCCCTCTTTTAAAAGGGGGCCCAAAAATATACCACATTTGAGGAACAGTGTCAACACCGCTGATTTTTCCAACTAATTTTTTGATAAAGTGAAGAAAATTATTTAACCGGACACACTCTAAAAACATATGCAAGCTGTTGTCAAGATTTGTAATACAAAAGGGGCAGTTTCCATTGTCTTTGTAACCTGCTGAATGCAAATAGACACCTGTCGAAATGGCACCATGAAGAAAGCGCCATTGAATGTCCCCTTCTTTCTTAAACACAGGTGCTTTGTAAATGATACCATAGTTGGGCTTTGAACCTTCTGGAATACTTAACAAGTCTGCCCAAATATTACTGAGCCTACCTGAAATTGCATGGAGACTGTCAATTAAGAATTTATAGATGGTGCCCTTTTCAAGTTTATACAGGCATGTTTGAATAACGGTACTTTTTTCCTCAACTGAAGTAGTAAGCGTGTAGTGATACAACGGATTATTCAAAGCATAATTATCAAGCGGAGTTGGAGTATCAAAGAAATTCCTAAGGACATCACCGAAAACATTCAAAATTGCTTCTTGAAAAAGAATATTTTTGGAAGCAATGATGCGGTGAGAACGAATTGTGAGTAAAGGCTCAAGTTCATGGGACGTTTTCCACCGCCGAGCATCAAGGTTGATAAGGTCGACAATTTTTGTCACACCACCTCTAGCAAATTGATCAACTGGAAAATGGTGACCAGTATTGGGGTTAACAATAATATCATTCAGAAACAGTGGCTCATTAAGAATCCCTTCAATCGTATTTGGTTTTCCTCCACGCTTAACAACTACAGTTTTACAATTCATGGCCATCCACAAAGCATGATAGTATTTAGGGATAGAACAATCAATTTTCAAGTCTATGAAAGAAATGCAGAATAACTGCTTATCATACTGCAGCGAGCCAATTTTACCAAGATAGTAATCAGTAAAATAATAACAAGGATGCTTAGTATCATCGTATAAATAACGTTGTAGGTACTGTAATCTAAAAGCTTTCAAACGGGACTCGAGATGAATAAGTCCCTGACCCCCCTTTTGATTGGAAAATACACTGTTTCCCTTGCAACCCAGTGACGTCCCTGCCACATAAAATTACAAATTTACGTTGGACAGCATCAATGAGAACTTTTGGTGGGGATGAAACTGCTAAGCGATGCAAAATTTAGTAGGCGGCCAGCTGATTGATGACCAAAACACGGCCCTGATAAGATAAGGCGGTAGAAACTGCTTCCAAACATTAAGTTTAACATCAATCATCTCCATCATACCTTCCCAGTTTTTATCAGCATAAGAGGCCTCATTACCAATATAAGCACCTAGAACCTTTAACCCACTCGAAAAACCACTTGATATTAAGGGCGTGTCACAGCGCTGTTTCCATTGACCACACCACAAGCCTTCTGATTTTAAGTAATTAATCCGTGCGTTTGAAGCCCTCTCATAAATTTCAAGCCAATGCTGTAATTTCTTAAAATCGTCATCACGGGTCAAAAGAAAACTCACATCGTCGGCATAAGCTGATAAAAGACAAACCTTTCCGTTGGAGTTTGGAAGCTCGAAACCACACATTTTACTCCGAGTGCGGATTTTATGAAGCAGAGGCTCGATACAAATGGAATAAAGTTGTCCGGACAATGAACAACCTTGTCGAATTCCACGATCAAAAGAAAATGGAGAAGAAAGACAGTTGTTCAGTTTCAAAAGGCTTTCAGCGCGAGAGTACAAAAGCTTGATATAATTAATAAAATTAGGACCAAACCCAAAAGCACGGAGTGTTTTGAACAAGAAACCGTGGTGGACACGATCAAAAGCCTTCTCCTGGTCCAATGATAAAATGGCCAGGGGCAAATTACGTTCATTAGAGTAGTGAACAACATCTCGAACGAGATTAATGTTATCAGAAATATGCCTTCCAGGGACACAATAGCTTTGGTCAATGCCAATGATCTCATGCAAAACATTGCGAAGACGTAAAGACAACGCTTTGGTAAAAATTTTGTAATCCGAGCACAGAATCGAAACAGGGCGCCAATTTTTTATCAGGCTATTGTCACCTTTTTTTGGAATCAAAGTCAAAATTGCTCTTCTACAAGACAGGGGGAGAATACCATCCTGAATAGCAGCAGTGAAAACATCAAAATAATCTTTGCCAATGAAAGACCAGAATTTTTGATAAAATTCGGTCGGGAGACCATCAATACCGGGAGAAGCATTTTTACCGAGCAATTGAAGTGAATTTGAAAATTCCTCAAAAGTAATAGGCAACTCTAAATTCTGCTTATTTTCATTGCTGATGGTTGGTAAGTCTTTTAAGATCAAATCCTGCGCTTCAACTGAAACATCATCCGGGGAATAAAGGCTAGAAAAGAAATTAGCAGCAGTCTGACGAATTTGAGATGGATTCTCTGTGATATCGCCGTTTGGCAAGCGCAGATGTGTCATAAATTTTTTTGTTCCTTTATACCGTTCAAGATCATAAAAGAACGAAGTAGAGCTGTCACTTTCATTAAAAAGCTTAAACTTTGACCTCACTACAGCACCTTGCACCTGTGATTTCACAATTCTGTCCAAAAGATTTCTTTTTTCAACGATGTCAACTGTGACATTACCATCTCTTTTTGAGAACTTTCCAGATTACGTAATTCGTGCTCAATATCACATTCAATATCACTCTTTTTTCTATCTGCAGAATAAAGCTGAGTCAATTGCTTGATTTTTAGTTTGCCGACATCCCACCACATTTGGAGCGAACTGTACGAGTCTTTATGAGATCTCCAGCTTGACCAAAAGTCGACAATAAGTTCACAATATTCATCATCAGATAACACCTCAGTATTTAAACACCAGACCGCACTGCGCGGTTTAACACTGCCTTGGGAAATGCCAAGTCTGACAAGATCATGATCAGAGTTAAAGCCATGCTCAATAGAAACAACTGGATTTTGCTACTAAAACTTTTCGAAATGTAAAAGCGATCAAGCCTTGCTGCACTATTCTGTCTTTTCCAAGTATAATTCACACAATCGTCACCATGGAAACGTCTCCAGGCGTCGCACAGTTTGAAGCGGTTTATTGTGTTCGATAGAAAATCGGCAGTCTTTTGATCAGGCTCATTTCCGTGACGTCTATCTTTACTCGCGTTTGTAGTGCAATTAAATCACCACCGAGAAAAAATAATTTCTTCACTACGCAGTTCATTCAGTAGCCATTCAAGCTTACGAAAATTAACAAGCCGTTCATTGTGATCAACCGAAGCATAAATATTAATAAAATTAACAGTAGTGTCATTAATAATAGCCTTAACATAGAGAAGTCTACCTGGAATAACCGAGCAAGATTTCACAATGTCTACTTTAATCCCCGGAGAAAAAAATATCGCAATACCTCCACTGTTTGAAGTTAGGTGCGAAAATTCGGCACGACCTCGCCAAACAAGCCTCCAGACATCTTCGTCACGGGGTAGGGAGTGGGTCTCTTGAAGAAAATAGACGTCAGACTGCTGGACATTTTTCAGAAATTCAAAAGTTTCAAAACATGTCAAGGCATCTCTGCACAGACCATTGTTAATAGAAGTAGATAGTTTCTGTTCAAATACATAACTATTTAGTATTTTTGACATGTTTCTTGATCTTATTGACTAGTTTTCCATCTCGAGTTTTCTGAGAACTAGCGAGAATTCCAGATTTCTGAATATGTGACAGTGATCTGATCAACAACTTTAAATCTGAACAAAATTCTTGTGATTGCTCAATAGGTTTTTTAGAATATTTTATGTCTTCAATAAAATCCATCAGAGATTTTTGGGACAGAGAAACAGGCGTCTTGTCTGGTAATTCACTCAGTGTTGACACATCAGAAAAAGATGAGCAGCGTGAAGCGGTGTCTTCGTCAACAGTAGTGTCACTGTCAGTTGCCAATGCAGCAAATGAATTTTGTACTGGAATACCTGAAGGAGGGGGGTACGAAGACGGAAAGGTGTATGGCGAGTCTCCCCAGTCATGCGATGCTGTTGAAGTTTGGGTGGATAAAGACAGATTATCGTCAGCTGAAGAAGGCGAAAGGACCTCAGGTGTAATTTCATTAGTACTTATGACGCTCGGATCGTCATGGGTTGAAGGAGGGGATCGTACCCTCTCTTCATCAGAAAGAACATTAGCATTGTTCAATTCAATGGTACTTTCACGATTTGATTGTTCGTCGTTAGTAATCGATGAAGGAGGCAACTGCACTTGTGGATCATCAGTTTCACACCTTTTTCTCTCTCGGAGTAATTTTCAGAAACATGACTATCGTCAGGACTCGAGATCTCGCCCGCTTATTAACTCGATGTGATGACTGATGCTCTTGTCCGACAATTTCATTTGATTGATCTGTTGACATCGTATTACTGGTCGTTTCTTCACTAATATCGTCTCTTTCATTTCTGATATCATTGTTAACGTTCAAATCAGTAACTTCACTATCAGCCGGGTTGAATGACAAAATGTCTTGATTTCTCGTGTTACAAGTTGTTTCATCACAAATATCGTTTTGTACACTATCATTGTCTTTGCGTTGATCTGATTCTCTTTCAATTCTGATTTCATTGTTATTCTCGCGGTGTAGCACAGGACAGTCTCTCCGTAGGTGACCAATGTCTTTACAGTGAAAGCACCTGGCTTCATCAGTTGATATGTAAATTGTATAGAAATGCCCTTCGTGGAGAACATGTAAAACTCCATTGATATTGTTCTGTTTCAACACGACGTACGCCTGACGGCGAAATGATTTCACATGTTTGAGGCCTTCCCTTTTACAACCAAGTGGAATAAAACGAATACTGTGAGAAATTACTTTTCCAAAGGGTTCCAATTTCTCAATCAATAGTTCATTTGGTAGGAAAGGTGGCACGTTTGACAAAATTACCTTTGTAGCAGGTTTAACCATAGGCTGGGGCTGAATAAACTGCTCGCTAACAGTAACTCCAG
Organism: Ptychodera flava; assembly: GCF_041260155.1. Lineage (NCBI taxonomy): Eukaryota > Metazoa > Hemichordata > Enteropneusta > Ptychoderidae > Ptychodera > Ptychodera flava. The sequence continues at coordinate 52,762,306 of NC_091929.1, read as the reverse complement.
TAGTGCAAACCATCTCAACCGCGTTTACAGTTTTCAGAAAAACAACCACAGATTTGTTCATCCTTGAAGCAGCGACAATATCACTTTCATCCACCAATTCAGCAATTTTTTCCACATAAGTATTCACACTGACACCATCCAGGCTTTCCATCTTCAGGGCATTCTTCATGCATAGTTTTGACAAGGTGTGGGCTTCACCATAACGCTGTGATAACACATGCGCGGCCGCCATTTTGGCCGACCAAGTAGGTGACAAGCACCAACTCAGTAATCGACCAAAATCTCAGCAATCCTCTGATAAAACAGTCCAATGTCACAGAGAGGAGAGTCTAGGAAACAAACCCAATCCAAAACGATGACAATAATGGTGAAAAACGGTCCGGCAAAGCAAAAACTACGAGTAAATACGGAGCAACAACAAACACCTCCTACTTCATGGAGAAGAAGAAGAAGAAGAGGAGGAGGAGGAGGAAGAAGAAATAGTAGAAACTCGAGCAATAACAATAGGGTCCCAGCCGGTCGGCTGGGCCCCTAAAACCCCAATGAAACCAATAGGGGCCCGGCCGATAGGCTGGGCCCCTAATAATATTGAACTCCTATAAAACCAATAGGGGCCCAGCCGGTCGGCTTGGGCCCCTAATTAAAGCTGCAAGCAGCATTGGCGGGGCCCAAGCTGTTGCCATGGTTGACAGTAATTGCATAGATGACACTTTGGCCACATTTGATATGTGGATGTCAAAGATCAACCTTGAAACCTAACATTTTAAAAAAGTTTTATCAAAAAGTTATCCCAGTGTTTCAAAGATCAGACCTCTAGCTCTATTGGCCTACCAAGAATTATATCTTATGCACATAAACAATATGGTAAAGATGTGCTTTCAAAAATATGCTACAAAATATGAAGGATGGGGCACTTGTGGTTACTGAGTTATGAAGATAAATGTCTATTAGAGGTAAAAGGTCATGGAGGTCATGTGAGATTTTGCCAAAATATTGTATCCCATAGTTATAAACATATACCAAATCCGGACTTGTAGCTCTATTTCCTACCCAGATATGCACATAATAAATGATGAATCACATGCAGCATAAATATGTCTTTCATCATACCAAATATTAAGGATGTAGCATTTTTGTTACTGAATTATGGGAATATACGTATATATAAGGTCTAAGGTCATTAAGGTCACAGGTCGTTTTGTCAGACAATTTGTTTTGCTGAGTAATCCTATATATCAAAAATCAGACCTCTAGCTCTATTGGTAGGCTCGGAATTAGATATGCACATAATCAATGAGGTAAAGATTGTCACGTCATAGGGTCTCAAATCATACCAAATATGAAGCTGTAGCACTTGTGGTTACTGAGTTATGGACATAAATGTATATATAGGGTCAAAGGTCATCGAGGTCACATGACAATTTGTCACAAAAGTTTTACCGACGAGCTATCCCTATATACCAAAAATCACACCTCTAACATTATTGGCAGGCTCATAATTAGATATGTACATAATTAATGAGGTACGGATTTGCTGTCATAAAGTCTCCAATCATAATAAATATGAAAGGTGTAGCACTTGTGGTTACTGAGTTATGGACATATATGTATGTGTGAGGTCAAAAGTCATCAAGATCAAGTGATATTTTGTCAAAAAATTGTTTTCCTTAATAATCCCTTTATACCAAAAATCAGACCTCTAGCTGTATTGGCTTGCCCAGGATAAGATATGTGCATAATTAATGAGGTGAGCACTGTCTAAAAACATTTTTCGCTTACTTATCCCTATATACCAAAAATCAGACCTCTTGCACTGTCTAGTACTTCAGAATTACATAAGTGTCTATTTAATATTGTACTAAATGATGCCAAGGTCAAAGGTCAAGGGGACTTTAATGTTTGCAAACTTGAAAAAGATCACTCTAAGGATGACGTGAGTAAAATTTCAGCTCAATCAGTGTTTTAGTTCTGGAGAATAAGATTTTTGAAGATTAAAATGGTATTTTTCGAAAACTTAAAAGAGATCACTCTAAGGATGACATGAGTAAAATTTCAGCTCAATCAGTGTTTTAGTTCAGGAGAAGAACATTTTTGAATATTAAATTGGTATTTTTCGAAAATCCAATATGGCGGCCAAATCACGTGACCGATTCAAATGTCTTTTGCAAACTTAAAAGGAATCACTCTAAGGTTGACATGAGTAAAATTTCAGCTCAATCGGTTTTTTAGTTCTGGAGAAGAAGATTATTAAAGATTAAACTTGTTTTTTCGAAAATCCAATATGGCGGCGAAATCACATGACCGGTCAAAATGTCTTTTGCAAACTAGGGATCGCTCTAAGGATGACATGCTTTTGCTGAGTAATCCCTATGTATCAAAAATCAGACCTCTAGCTCTATTGGTAGGCTCGGAATTTGATATGGACATAATCAATGAGGTAAAGATTGTCATGTCATAAGGTCTGTCATCATACTAAATATGAAGGATGTAGCACTTTTGGTTACTGAGTTATGGACATATATGTATATTTGCGGTCAAAGGTCATCAAATATAATGTCACCAAGGTCACGTGATATTTTGTCAATAAATTTGTATCCCATAATTATCCCCATATACCAAAAATCAGACCTTAAGCTCTATTGGCTTGCCGAAAATTAGATATGTGCATATTTCATGAGCTAACGGATATGGCACCATATGGTGTCCCATCATACCAAATATAAAGGGTGTAGCACTTGTGGTTCCTGAGTTATTGACATATATGTATATTCAAAGTCATTGAGGTCATGTGACATTTTGTCAAAAAATCGTATCCCATGTTTATCACCATATACCAAAAATCAGACCTACAGCACCATTGGCTTGCCTAAAATTAGATATGTGCATATTTAATGAGCTACAGGATATGGCACCATATGGTCTCCGAGCATACCAAATATGAAGGATGCAGGACTTGTGGTTCCTGAGTTATGGACATATATGTATATTTGAGGTCAAAGGTCATCGATGTCACATGACAGTTTGTTGAAAAAATTGTATCCCATACTTATCCCCATATACCAAAAATCAGACCTCCAGCTGTGTTTGCTTGCCCAAAATCAGATATGTGCATATTTAATGAGATACCGCATATGGCACCATAAGGTCAATTTCCTTTGAATTTATTATATAGCACCTAGTAGTATGGCCTATACAGTTTGCGAAAAGATTTTGGTGTTAGTTCTGAGAACAAGATTTTGAAGATTAAATTGGTATTTTCGAAAATCCAATATGGCGGACAAATCACGTGACCTATCCAAATGTCTTTCGCAAACTTAAAAGAGATCACTCTAAGGATGACATTAGTAAAATTTCAGTTAAATCAGTGTGTTCGTTCTGGTGAAGAAGATTTTTAATGATTAAATTGCGATTTTCTTAAAATCCAAGATGGCTGCCAAATCATGTGACCAATCCAAATGTCTTTTGCAAACTTAAAACAGATCACTCTAAGGATGACATGAGTAAAATTTCAGTTAAATCAGAGTGTTGGTTCTGGAGAAGAAGATTTTAAATGATTAAATTGCGATATTCGTAAAATCAAAGATGGCGGCCAAATCACATGACCGATCCAAATGGCTTTCGCAAACTTGAAAGATATCACTCTAAGGATGACATGAGTAAAGTTTCTGTTTAATCGGTGTGTTGGTTCTGGAGAAGGAGATTTTTAATGATTAAATTGCGATTTTCGTAAAATCCAAGATGGCGGCCAAATCACGTGACCGATCCAAACGTCTTTCGCAAACTTGAATGAGATCCTCCTAGGGATGACATGAGTAAAGTTTCAGCTAAATCTGTATGTTGGTTCTGGAGAAGAAGATTTTTAAAATTAAATTGGTATTTTTCGAAAATCCAATATGGCCGCCAGGTCACGTGACCAATCGAAATTTGTATACCCAGGTGCACGAGATCTCATAGGTACCTATTAGCCCTGCAAGTTTCAGAAGTTTGCGGTAAGCGGTGTTTGAGTTCTAGGTCGACAAAAAAAGAGCGGAAGAAGAAGAAGAAGAAGAAGTAGAAGAAAGTTGAATTCCTATAAAACCAATAGGGGCCCAGCCGGTAGGCTTGGGCCCCTAATTAAAGCTGCAAGCAGCGTTGGCGGGGCCCAAGCGTATAACATGGTGTAAAGTTCTTGCACTGATGATATTATGTGCAAAATTTGAGCTTGGAAAAGATGGATTTTGAAAATCATCTCATAGTTACTATTAGTCCAGTCAAAATAGGGTTAGACCCACCACAAATTGCAACAGAATTTTTTTCTTCAGAATGCATTTCAGAGAGGTACCCAGAACAACATATTAAAAGTTTACTCAAATCCACCTTGGGGAAATATGTCTAATTTGCATAAATCAAATATGGCGGCCAACCATCCAACAAAATAACATAATTTGCTATATATCACATGTTAAACAAGCTATTTCAGTGATTTCAAAGTCTGACACAAGTAATTTGGCCCAGGGAATTATTTTGGAGGTATAATGTTTCATATAGGTACTTCATTAATTTGCATAATTCCAATATGGCGGCCAACATTCCTACAAAAGACATTTTCGGTCATATACCACGTATTAAACAAACTATGTCAGTGATTTTAAAGTTTAAAGTATATTTCTTTGGCATGGACAAACGATTTTCGAGATGCTATGATTTGCATAGGTAATTTGTTAATTTGCATAAATCCAATATGGTGGCCAACATTCCTACAAAGGACATTGTCGGTCATATACCACGCATTAAACAAGCTATTTCTTTGATTTTAAAGTTTTAATATTTTTCTTGGGTATGAAGAAACACTTTTAGTGGCTCAATTTTTACAAAGGCCCTTTGATAATTTGCATAAATTAAATATGGCTGCCATATTAATGCCCCATGGCTTAATAGCTTCTAATATAAATAACGGTTTTAGTATAGTTTTTAGCACTAGGAAACTATCAAGAAGAAACTGTTAAGTCCTTGGACATTCATTTTTAAAATTTTTTGATTTTTTGTGTATGACGACTGTTTATGAATGTTAGTCTTCTGAATGATATATTCACTTTCTAAATTTCATATTGAATTCATCTGTGTGCGGCATTTTCGTAATTTGTAAGGGTGTTTAACACTCTACAGTACCAAAGCATGTAATCTGTAATGTTTACTGTTAAAAAGACGTTTTCAACATCTTTAGTTTTAATTTAGACTGACCCCCTTCTTATGGATGGGTGCATCTTTATAAGATCCCTTAGATGATAGGCAAGAAGTCATCACACATAACAGCAAAATACAATAAACGCAACAAAGCTAAAAAAAACAAAAAAATGATATGACTGAAATAAAAAAAATAAAAAATGTCATAATACACACAAATTGAAACTTAGCACTATTGCAGACAATGTCAGATTCATAAAAACTTTATGGACACACAAACTCAAAAAAATCTGAAAACTTCATGCTCTAGCAAAGGCTTACAATTAATCCAAACACAGAATCCAACTATTACACAATACAAAGAAATACATCTTGAGTCATTTTCCAAGTGTCTTTTTCAGATGTACATGTTTGTATCGTGTAACAGTTGGATTCTGTTGGCTAATTAGTTGTTTGAATTAATTTTAAGTCTTTGCTAAGCATGCAATTTGCAACTTTTGTGAGTTTGTGTGTTAATCAAATTTTTAAGAGTCTGATATTGTTTGCATCAGCGCTAAGTTTTAATTTGTCTGTATTGTGGCATGTGTTATTTTTGGTCACATTATTTTATTTTTTGCGTTTTTATTATCTTTGTTGTGTTTATTGTATTTTTGCTGTTATATGTGATGACTTCTTGCCTATCGTCTAGGGGGATGTACCAAAGATGCACTCGTCCATAATAAGGGATTCAATCTAAATAGAAACTAAAGATTTTGTCCACGAATTTTTTAAAACAGTAAACATTAAGATTACATGTTTTAACACTGTAGAGTATAAAGCACCTATAAAATCACAAATAATGCCCAACACAGATGAATCCAATGTTATATTCAGAAGAGATTATTATTAGATGACTAACAATCATTAACGGTTGTCATATTTAGAAAAATCACAAATAATGAAAATTGCATGACTTTCTTACATCTCAATTGTAAACGCATATCAACATATACGTATTTTAATCCGTTCGGAAGTCATGTATGTAAGTCTACCAAATTTGCTATAACATTCTTTTCAAATATAATATATTTATGGGGTATTTTGAAATTCGGATAAAAAGGAAGCAGGAATTCGGGTGATTTGCATACATTTGCATAGTTATTCCTTCTATATCATGCAACTTACGACTGCTTTCCAAGCTAAAAGGTGAACCTACCAATTTTTAATCTTGGGTTAACAACTTAATAAAAATTGGAAGAATATTTGCAAAAATATATTTTGAGCAAAATACAGTGCGTTGGGTGCAGTGCCCTCTTGACAGTTTTTTTTTTTAAATTCCTATTCCTAAAAACTCTACCATAACCTTATTTTTATTAGAACCTATTTGGGCATTAATTTGGCAGCCATATTTAATTTCTGAAAATCATCAAATTGTCTTTTAAAAACACTGAACCGCAAAAGGTGTTTCTTCATGCTCAAGAAAGATAATTAAACTTCAAAATGGCTGAAATAGATTGTTCAATACATTTTATGACAGAAGATTTCTTTGGTATTGGATTCATGCAAATTAACAGAGTGCCAACGCAAATCATTGCACCTCAAAAATCATTTGTCCATGCCAAAGAAATATACTTTTAACTTTGAAATCACAGAAATAGCTTGTTTAACCCTTTGACTGCTGTAATTTTTTACACCAAAATTTTAATGCAATATTTTACCAATTTCTGTGAACATTTCTGTACGTTTTTCATAATTTTGGACCAAATGGATATCATTTTTCAGCAGCTACATATTTTATCAAAATTTTGGCAAAAAGCAGAAAAATTGACTGTGGTACATTTTATAAAGTTGACAAAAATAGACTTTGGCGCCAAAAGGGTTAATACGTGGTATATGACAGAAAATGTCTTTTGTAGGTATGTCTTTTGTAGGTATGTTGGCCACAATATTGGCCTTACGCAAATTAACAAATTACCTATGCAAATCATAGCATCTCGAAAATCGTTTGTCCATGCCTAAGAAATATACTTTTAACTTAAAATCACTGAAATAGCTTGTTTAATACGTGGTATATGACCAAAAATGTCTTTTGTAGGAATGTTGGCCGCCATATTGGAATTATGCAAATTAATGAGGTGCCTATATGAAACATTATACCTCCAAAATGATTCCCTGAGCCAAATAACTAGTGTCAGACTTTGAAATCCTGAAATAGCTTGTTTAATATGTGATATATAGCCAATTATGTTATTTTGTTGAATGGTTGTCCGCCATATTTGATTTATGCAAATTAGACATATTTCCCCAAGGTGGATTCGAGTAAACTTTTAATATGTTGTTCTGGGTACTTCATTAAAATGCATTCTGAAGAAAAAATTCTGTTGCAATTTGTGGTGGGTTAGGTGCCAAAATCTCGTAGATTGACTGGACTATATATATTTCATTGGCAATTGCATGTTGTACGCAAAATCCAATATTGCGGCCAAATCACATGACTGATCCAAATGTCGTTTGCAAACTAGAAAGAGATCACTGTAAGGATGACATGAGTAAAATTTTAGCTCAATCAGTGTGTTGGTTTTAGAATAAAAGATTTTAGATTAAATTGTGATTTTTGCAAAATCCAATATGGCGGCCAAACCGCGTGACCGATCCAAATGTCTTTCGCAAACTTGAAAGAGATCACTCTAAGGATGACATGAGTAAAATTTCAGTTCAATTGGTGAGTTTGTTCTGGAGAAGAAGATTTTTGAAGATTAAATTGGTATTTTTTTAAAATCCAATATGGCGGCCAAATCACGTGACCGATCCAAATGTCGTTTGCAAACTTGAAAGAGATCACTGTAAGGATGACATGAGTAAAATTTCAGCTCAATCGGTGTGTTGGTTCTAGAGGAGAAGATTTTTAAAGATTAATTTGTGATTTTCGCAAAATCCAATATGGCGGCCAAACCACAAACCGATCAGAACGCCTTTCGCAAACTTGAAAGATATCACACTTAAGATGTTACATGTCAAATTTCAGTCGAATTGGTGTTTTGGTTCTGGAGAAGATTTTAAAGATTAAATGACGAGTTTTGCAAAATCCAATATGGCGGCCAGACCACGTGACCGATCAAAACGCGTCTCACAAACTTGAAAGAGATCACACTTAGGATGTTACATGTCAAATTTCAGTCGAATCGATGAGTTGGTTCTGGAGAGGAAGATTTTTATAGATTAAATCACGATTTTCTCAAAATCCAATATGGCGGCCAAACCGTGTGACTGATCAAAACGCCTTTTGCAAACTTGAAAGAGATCACACTTAAGATGTTACATGTGAAATTTCGGTCGAATCTGTGATTTGGTTCTGGAGAAGAAGATTTTAAAGATTAAATGGGTATTTTTTGAAAATCTAATATGGCGGCTAAGGTCACGTGACCGCATGCAATTTTATTGGCAAATTCTTTAAGACCTTAGGCCATGCTTGCAATACAAAAAAATTCAAAATCGTCTAGAGCCCTGGGTATTCTGGAGAAGCCATTTGTAGGTTTTTTGAAAATCCAATATGGCTGCCAGGTCACGTGACCAATCGAAATTTGTATACCAAGGTGCCCGAGATCTCATAGGTACCTATTAGCCCTGCAAGTTTCAGAAGTTTGCTGTAAGCAGTGTTTGAGTTCTTAGTCGACAAAAAAGTGCGGAAGAAGAAGAAGAAGGAGAAGAAGAAGAAGAAGAAGATTTTTGATTTTTCAAATAAACATTTATGGGTGATTATGGCTTTGCTATAATCATTGTTAACGTCTGGGAGGACACGGGGGAGAGGGTTTAGACCTTGACATATGTGGGTCACCATGCGCCACCTACTACCGCTTGCTGGATGCACTTGTGACGTAACCTTATCTACCAACTGCCCCCTTTACCCGTTATCTAAACAATTTGCGTCACCCTCTCCACGTCACTATCCATGCGCATATCAGTGTGAGCAAAGCTATAGCTCGTCCATTTCAACTTCTGCCACGCTCAAGTTCACACCACAAAATTCACCATGCCAAAAACGAAGAAGAGCAGGGGCCGCGCCCGGGCGGCCACCCGTACATCGACGAGGTCAAAGAGACGCCCAGCGCACCTCGACGAACACCTACTCCAGTCAGTACCGACGGAAACCACACCAACCAACCCTGCCGGCGTCGTGCCGACTACCGCCACAGCGGCAGCCGACCCAGGCATACCAGACCACGTCGCCAAACTAATAGAAACCAGCATTGCAAGCGCCATTGACTCAATCCGACGCGAACTACGGCAACCAACTACCAACACTACCCCACCGCCCGACCTGCAAGTCCAGCCAACTGACACAGCCTTGGTGCACTATCACCCGCTTCACTGTCATCGTCGCAGGACCGACAACGCCCGCCGCTCCATCCTGCTCCGTGGTTACTCAAGTCCACCCAGGTAATCATCCCGCTAATCACGCTAATGGATATCACCCCGCCATTACAGCTGCCCCACCCGACTCGACCACCGCTGCTGGCGCTACGCACATCCGGGACTACCCTACCGATGGTGGCGCACCTCATAACAACAATCGGGCAATATGGCTGCGCCCTACGTTCAACCCGTCCAGCGAGCTGGCCTCAACGCACCGCCACGGCGCCCACCTCCTAGAGCCGGGCCAACTGGCAAATCTCCTGCAGCAATACCCCCAGCCGACCTACTACTGCCATATGTCGACCAAACAACACTCAACGCCTTGGCTAACCTCGGTAAATTCATCGAACTTGGTGACTTGCATCCTGATGCCCTAGCTCCCAACTCAACCCAGGCTACCAAAACACAAGTAGCTTTCGACCCGGACAACCTCGGCGTAGCCACATTCACAACCGAGGTGAGGCGGAAAATTATCGACAACTTTGACACCTGGCTACAGTGCTTCCTCGTCTTTTTCTCATATCGAACATTCTACTACCCACATCTAGCGATCCCCATGGCCACCTACCTTCGTTTCCTCGCCTCCAAAGCTGCCGCCTACAAGCCGGAGGCCTGGCTCGCGTACGACAAATTCTTCCGCCTGAACGCTGCCCGCTACCCAGACAGGGCCAACTGGAGCAAACCAAACCCAGACCTCAATTTCCAGCACTTCATAAACCAGCCACACCTCCTGCGTCCTTCCTGCTTCGCCTGTGGCCAACATGGTCATTGAAGACCGACTGCCCAAACCTACGCAGCAGCGACACCAACCCTTTCTACTGGGAGAACCCAGCGAACAAGAAACCGTATGACCAACCTCAGGTATGTCGATCTTTCAACCGAGGCTCATGCAAGACCCCTGCCACTATGGCAGGCTACACAAGTGCTCTGTGTGTAACGCGACCGACCATAATGCTCTGCACCACCACCAAAGCAACTATCAAGAGACCCCTCAGCCCTTCCAAGGGAGCGACCAGCCACACAGTGACAATCGCAATGCTACAGCCGACAACGCCAATCAACCTCACTAAACTCCCAGCTGGCCTGCACGACCTGTATTAGTCGCCGGTTTAATTTGGGGGCATAGCTTCTGCTGTGACGCCGCCACAACCACTGCCGAAGCCAGCCTACATGACTGGATCACAAAGACACTGAGCAGATGGAGGAGCGACGCGTACCGATCTACATCAAGGCACCACGGGAGACCTCTACGTAACATTTGACACAGATGACATTTCCAACGATGGAATGGCCCTACACGAACTATAGAGACATGAAACACTAAGAACAATGAACATATACTATGAGACATTTCCCGGTGGCGCATGGTCACCAGGGGGAGGGGGGGGGGGGGGCTGTGTTACTGCCGCACCGCAGTCATACATGCCCGCGGTTTGGCCATAATTGGGGGGTACTGTCATGGGTCTGCTGTGGGCGGCCGGTAACACGTTGCCCGATGCACGGTACCCAGAGCCCGGTACCGCCATCCAGGCCGCTATGACGCCTCGTCGCCCCTGCCATGGCAGTGCATGCATAACCCCGGATTTCGGCCAAACACTTGTCTCCGTGTCATTCCTTTGCGTTAATGGGTGATTATGGCTTTGCTATAATCATTGTTAACGTCTGGGAGGACACGGGGAGAAGGGTTTAGACCTTGACATATGTGGGTCACCATGCGCCACCTACTACCGCTGGCTGGATGCACTTGTGACGTAACCTTATCTACCAACTGCCCCTTTACCGTTATCTAAACAATTTGCGTCACCCTCTCCACGTCACTATCCATGCGCATATCAGTGTGAGCAAAGCTATAGCTCGTCCATTTCAACTTCTGCCACGCTCAAGTTCACACCACAAAATCCCCGCCCACCCTCCGCAAAAGAAAAAATAAATAAATAAACAAATAAAGACTCGCTGCAGGCTAGCAGCTCACACTAAAAGACATCGTACGTCTATATACTGCTTACTTTATACAATAAAGTTCCAGGGGGGTACTGTCATGGGTCTGCTGTGGGCGGCCGGTAACACGTTGCCCGATGCACGGTAGCCAGAGCCCGGTACCGCCATCCAGGCCGCTATGACGCCTCGTCGCCCCTGCCATGGCAGTGCATGCATAACCCCGGATTTCGGCCAAACACTTGTCTCCGTGTCATTCCTTTGCGTTAATTACTAAAAATAGTCTCCTGTACAGAAAAGTACATATCAAAACAAATCAAATTTTGAGACGAAAAGCAAAAATGAAATCTGACAAATGCTTTATAGCAAATGATGGTCAATTACTAAAAATATCAAACAACGTTGGACTGTAAAAAAATCAGCAAAAACTGCAAAATGGCTATGACACTGATGCTGGAGCGAGACGGAGAGAACTGGTGAAAAGGCAAACAGGTAGCTATATCACTTGCAACATGGGGAAGGAAACCAATTAAATCTGAAAAAAGCACAATTTTGTTAATGACAAAAGGCAAGATGCGAGGTGCATGAAAAATCTCCACTGAATAGGAGAAAGCGAAACAAACATCCGAAACAAGAAAAAGTGACAGAAATTTGCGAGGAAATAGGACAGGAACACCTTACATCTTGCAGAAAAAAGCCACCTAACCGCCAATGAGAAGGGGTATATTGAGAAAACTTTTCGTTGGCATGTACATGCTTACGAAGAATCCTCCCAACTGACCACCCCCTTTCATTCCGTGAGGAGTACGGTGCCCAGGACGAGATAGGATAAGGCAAAAGGGAAAGTGTGCTTAGAGGTGAAAGCATTTTCTTTACAACAAAATTGAATCAATAGTAAAAGTTCCATCAATGTCTACAGAAGCAATGACGTTATTAATACACCAAATGTTTTTGAAAGCACTTATGTTTGAATTGAGCGTGAAGTAATTATATTCTTCTAAAATGCGAGCACAAACTCGCCTTTTAAAAACAGAAACAAGCATATTACTGATTGAGGGATCATGACCATTAATTGCATTTCGTCTTGTTACATGAATTGCAATTTTAGCTGTCGTAAAAAGGAAATTTAAAAGCGCAAAAGTATTCTTGTCCATGTATATTTATCAAGGCTGGGCCGAAAACAAACCACCAGAATAAATCTTGCATTCCTGACCAAGAAAAAGGTGACAGAGTTTACGAAGGAGAATGAACAAGGGAGAAAGACGAGGTATTCTAAAAATATGTGTAAAAGGTCATCTCTGGCACTACAGAAAATACAATCAGAGGATGAGCTATAGCCAGAATGGAACATAAACGAGCCAGTTGCGTACGCACCGTGGAGAAGACGCCATTGAAGATCTCCTTCTTTTTTAGGAATTGGACTGAGATAACAAGAAGTGAAAAAAGGTTTGATATTTTCCGTAAGTGAAAGCAGATCTATCCAAACTGTATCTTGACGTTTATTGATCCTATGAAAATTTGACATAATCAAGAATTTATATATGCTACCCTTTTCAAATTTATACAAGGGACAATTCAAAATAATATGGTCATCAGTGCCTTTACAAATAAGTTCGAAAGAGTACGAAGGACGACGACAAGAATGAACGTCATCCAAATCAACTTCCTCTTCAAAATAACTTTGGATTTGTTTTTTTCCAATCACAGGGAATAGAGTCGACCACGTCTTGACAGTATTTGTTAAAATTCTATCCGAATGAATAGAAACAATGTTTTTAAAATGGCTTCGGGAGCGCCAAGATTTTTGGAAAGGGTCAAAAAGATCTCCAACTTTTGTAATGCCAGCATTGATAAAGTGATTAACAAGAGTACTATCAAGAGGGTTTGTAAAACTAACACAATCGTTGAAAAAAGGGCTTCATGAAGATATCTTTGATTGAAAGGGGTCCACCTTTTCTCAGGAAAATACATGACTTCCAGACTCTCAAAAGTTCAAGATAAAAATTAGGAAGATAATCTGGAACAGACTGATAATTCACTGTAAAAAGTTGAGAGGTGTACTTGAGATTACCAACATTCCGAAAATAAAAATCAGCAAACAAAAAGAAGGATGATCCAGACCTGAATACAAGTATCTTTGAAGATAATTTAATCTGAAAGCTTTCACACGTGAAGAGAGATCGATGAGATTTTGCCCTCCTAACTTCAATGGAGCAAAAATTGTTCGACTTGGCAACCAATGGTTTTCTTGCCAGAAGAAATCAAGAAATTAGTGCTGAATTTCATCAATGATAAAAGCAGGAGGACAGAGGCAAATTAAACGGTGAAAGAGTTTAGTAGCAGCAAGTTGATTAATAACGATAAAACGGCCTTGGAATGACATAGCAGGAGCATATCTATTCCACCAAGATAACTCATTGTCAATCTTTGTAACACACTCACTCCAGTTTTTTGAAAAATACTCGTTACTGTTACCTCAAATAAGTACCAAGGACTTTGAGACCTATACTATTCCAAAGAATTTCAAGCGGATGATCAGCACGCCCACGCCATGAGCCAACCCAAAGACCTTGGGACTTACGATAGTTTATTTTTGCATTACTGGCATGCTCATAGACAGAAAACCAATATTTAAACCTCAAAAAATCAGTATCACAAGTTACAAGAGTATTAACGTCATCAGCATAAGCTGAAAGTTTACATTTACGATCACTTGAATTTGGAATCATAACACCTTGAATACTGTCGTCTTGTCTTATTCTGTGTAAAAGAGGTTCAATAACAATTGCATACAGCTGCCCCGATAATGAGCAACCTTGCCTTATATCACGTGAAAACTGAACTGGAGCAGTAAGGAACTGGTAACACGAACAAGACTATCAGTTTGAGTATACAGAAGTTTAATAAAATTGATGAAATTTTCACCAAACCCGAACGCATGCAGAGTTTGAAAAAGATAATGATGACTGACACGATCAAAAGCTTTTTCCTGATCTAAAGAAAGAATACCAAGAGGAAGATTCATGTCATTATGAAAATGAATGCAATCCCTAATTAAATGAATATTGTCAAAAATCTGTCTGCCTGGAACAGTATAACTTTGATCTACATGAATGATATCTTGCAAAACTTGCTTTAAGCAAAGCGATAAAGCTTTAGTGAAAATTTTATAATCAGAGCAAAGCAAACTGATAGGTCTCCAGTTCTTAAGAAGGGAGTTATCACCTTGTTTAGGAAGGAGTGTGATAACAGCTCTACGACAGGACGTTGGAAGAAGGCCATCGGAAATTGACTTTTGAAAAACCTGGTGAAAATCGTTCCCCAATAGAGACCAGAATTTTTTTATAAAATTCACAAGGAATGCCATCAACACCAGTTGTTTTACCATTCGCAATGTTCTTGAGTGCAAAGGTGTACTCATCAAGACTAATGGGTTCATCAAGTTGCGTAACTTTGTCAGCAGGTAATTGAGGGAGATCATGAAGCAAAGTATTTTGTGCTTCGGGCGAAACAGGCTCAGCAGTAAACAGGTTTTGATAAAACTGACGAGTAAGTTGACGAATTTCTCTCTGATTTTCAGTTATTGTATGATCTTCACGTTGGAGATGAGTAATTGATTTACGACAGCCTTTGTATTTTTCAAGAGAAAAGAAAAAATGTGAATTAGTATCAGAATCATTGAGCTGTTGAAAACAAAAACGAATAACTGCACCTCTGGTGTCAAGTTTCTGAAAACTGTCTAACAGGTCTTTTTGCTGATGATATCTTGTTTCCAGAGAAGGCTGAGTATGAATCAATGTTTCCAAAGTACGAATTTCCTCAATAAGCTTTTGTTTTGAATGTTTAAAGTGATGAACTCGTTCAGCGCTGTACTGCTGACTCAATTCTTTAATCTTTTGTTTTCCTATATCCCACCAAGACTGAAGAGAAGAAAACCTATCCTTCTCATTACGCCAACCTTCCCAGAATTCCTTAATTAAAGTACAGTAATTTTCATCGTTAAGAAGACTAGTATTGAGATACCAAACTGGATTTTTGTTGACACTCGAATTCATAGTTAAAACAAAAGAAACAAGAGAGTGATCAGATAAATCACTAGGAGAGTCAATAGACACAGATTTAATTTTCGAAGTCAACTTCTTGTTGATGAAGAAAGTATCAATGCGACTTTTTTGCTCTCCTCTCTGCCACGTAAAATTTTGAGCCTGCTTATGAAAATAACGCCAGGCATCAGAAAGCTTACAGCGATGAACAAGAGAAGAAAAAACTTGCGAAGACTTTAAATGTGGTTCAATATGAGACGACCTATCTAAATCAGGAACAAGAGTACAATTAAAGTCGCCCCCTATGACAATATTTTCATTATCAAGATCAAAATCAAGGAGAAATTTACGAAGACTTTCAAAGAAAATACAACGATCATCTCCACTTGAAGGAGCATAAATATTAAGCAAATGAAAGGAAGTGTCATCCATTTTAATATGCAAATGAAGTAGACGACCCTGGACGACACTTTTTACAGAAACAACATCAATATTTTTGTTTCGTTGAAACAGCACTGCAACCCCAGCAGAATTACTAGTACCATGTGAGAAATAAATAGGCGCGCGCCAAACTACTTGCCACTGCGCCTGATTAGCCACTGTAGAATGGGTTTCTTGTAAAAAATAAAAATCAGCAAAATGATTGGACTTCAACGAAGACAAAATGTTATACCGTTTCAAAGAATCACGGCAACCATTTACGTTCCAAGAAATGAAAATTGCCATATGTCACTAGATAAGCTAAAACAAGAACGATTTTACTTCCCATGTTTAGTAATAGCCAAGCTTTTACATTGTCTAACATGTTGTTGTAACTTTGCAACAAGTTTATGGATACGAACTTTTTGTTGACTAGTGACAATTATGAGAACTTTAAAATCTGAGCAGTAATCTTTACATTTTTCTATCATATTTTTAGAGCCTTTAATGTCTTCTAAAAACTCAAGCAAATTAGACGGCTTGATTTGTAGCTTTTCTTGAAATTCTGATAAGTCAGACATTCAGACGCAACAGACTCATTGTCATGATCAGACATTTTGCTGAGAACATCAAAGGAGTTTGATGTTTTCACTCCTGACCAAATAAGCTGATTTTGAGAAGCTTTTCTTGGAGACTGTGACTGAGAAATAAACAAATCCTGAGACTCATTAACATTGATATCTGAAAAAGGAGTCTCGGGAAACTCAAGTGATTGAGACTCAATAAGTGAAGATGATGACGAAGAAGGGGGTCGAATGATAAAACGGGAGTAGAGGGGAGCGGAGAATACGAAGGCAAAGCAGGGGTACGTACCCTGTCTTCATCGGCATGGACGTTAACATTTTTGTCTTTCTTTTGAGCGTCAGTGGGTTGACTGTTTTTACTGGTGAGAGGTCTTTGATCAACAGAATTTTCATCAACAGATGTGACTTTGTGAGCGGACTCTGATTGTGCCTCATTGTTTTCGACAAAGCGAGTTGACGTTGAGGCGTTACTTGAAGTTGAGGTGTTAATTTCTGTAGTATTGATATGCTGATTGACACCTTCATTTGCATTTGCTTCACTTTCGACAACATCCATTAAACCTGAGTTTTCATCCACACCATTATTGTCTTTTTGAACATTTTCAGTGTCATTATTGTTGTTTTCTGAAGATCTATAGTTTGGACAACGTTTACGGATATGACCTTTAGTCCACAATGAAGACAACGCAGTTCATCAATAGAAACGTAAACGGAATAAAAACGATCATCATATTTGATTTGAATTACACCACTGATGTTCTCATTGTGTAACAAAACATGAACTTGTCGTCTAAACGACTTCACATGCTTCAGCGAAGCATTATTACAACCAAGAAGGATTGCTCTTAGGTGACCAACAACTCTACCAAGTTTCCATAAATGTTCCTCCAAAACTTCATCAGGAATGAACGGAGGAACATTTGACAGAATTAATTTTGAGGCCGGTTTCACCATGTGTTCCACATCGACTAATTCATCAAACAAAGCAAACTTGGACTCAACAATACTTTCAACATTACCGAGTGTTGCTAAGAACACAACCACGGACTTATTCATTCTAGATGCAGCAATAACATTTTCACTTCCGACTTTCTTTGCAATCTCTTCAACATAGCTTTCAACAGGGACACCTTCAATATTAGTACACCTGACAGCATGCTTGCGTGTCAGATTCCGAAATGGCTTGTCCTCCCGGGCGGCCATATTGCCGACCACGGGTTAACAAATGACAAAAAATAAAATCGAAGGAAATCCACCTAATCGAAGATGAAACCGGACCGGAGACAAGACCCAAAAGAACTTAACACTACTCACAACATAAACTGATGACAATTGACGAAGGATGGCACTTCTCACAGGTAGAAAAACAAAACAAGTAGGAGCCCTTCTTCTGTACGTCTATCCAATATGGCGGAAGAAGAAGAAGAAGAAGAAAGTTGAACTCCTATAAAACCAATAGGGGCCCAGCCGGCTGGCTTGGGCCCCTAATTAAAGCTGCAAGCAGCGTTGGCGGGGCCCAAGCGGGTAACATGGTTGAAAAATCTTGCACTAATGATATTATGTGCAAAATTCGATCTTGGAAAAGTATTATTTTGAACATAATCTTATAGTTACTGTACATTTCAAATGGTATTGCGAGTTTTATGAAAAATTCAATATGGCGACCAAACCTCGTGACTGATCAAAATGCTTTTCGCAAACTTGAAAGCAATCACACTTAAAAAAATACGAGTACAATTTCAGCTCAATCTGTGTGTTGGTTCTGGAGAAGAAGATTTTTAAAGATTAAACTGCTATTTTCGCTGAATCCAAGATGGCGGCCAAATCACGTGACCGATCAAAATGCTTTTGCAAACTTGAAAGAAATCACTCTAAGGATGACATAAGTAAAATTTCAGCTCAAACGGTGTTTTGGTTCTTGAGAAGACGATTTTTAAAGATTAAATTTGTATTTTTCGAAAATCCAATATGGCGGCCAAAGTCACGTGACCGCACGCAATTTTATTTACAAAATCTTGAGACCCTAGGTCATGCTTGCTATACTAAAAATTCAAATTAACCAGACCCCTAGATCATCAGGAGAAGCCGTTTTTAGGTTTTTTGAAAATCCAATATGGCCACCAGGTCACGTGACCAATCGAAATTTTGATACCCAGGTGCACGAAAACTTATAGGTAACAAGTTTTAGAAGTCTGCAGTTAGCGATGTTTGAGTTTTTGGTCACCAAAAAGGAGCGGAAGAACCAGAAGAAGAAGAAGAAGAAGAAGAATATTTAACTCAATTAAAAGCAATAGGGGCCCAGCCGGTAGGCTTTGGCCCCTAATTAAAAGCTGCAAGCAGTGTTGGCAGGGCCCAAGCGGTTAACATTGTTTTGAAGTTCTTCAACTGATCATAATATGTACAAAATTTG
This sequence comes from Ptychodera flava, assembly GCF_041260155.1. Lineage (NCBI taxonomy): Eukaryota > Metazoa > Hemichordata > Enteropneusta > Ptychoderidae > Ptychodera > Ptychodera flava. The sequence continues at coordinate 52,743,359 of NC_091929.1, read as the reverse complement.
AGCTTGGTAAAATATTTTGCATCTTGTTAAGAAGGAAATTGAACATGATTTCATAGTTACTGTTGGTTTTCTAGTAAACGTATGCTTTACGCAAAATCCAATATGACGGCAGAACCGCTGGACAGATCAAAATGTCAATTGCAAGCATAAAAGAGATCACTCTAAGGATGACATGAGTAAAATTTCAGCTCAATCGGAGGTTTAGTTTTGAAAAACAACAATTTTCAAGATTAAAGTACGATTTTAAAAAAATCTGAGATGGCGGCCAAACCATGAATAAGATAAGTGCATATTTAATGAGGAACCGGATATTGCACCGTATGGTCTCCCATCATACCAAATATGAAGGATGTAGCACTTGTGGTTACTGAATTATTGACATATATGTATATTTGAGGTCAAAGGTCATCGAGGTCACGTGACATTTTGTCAAAAAAATTATATCCCATACTTATCCCCATATACCGAAAATCATGCCTCTAGCTCTATTTGCTTGCCCAGAATTAGATATGTGCATATTTATGAGGTGCATGATGTGGCGTCACAAGGTGTCCAATCCTACCAAATATGAAGGGCTTAGCACTTGTGGATACCTAGTTATGAAAATATACGTATATTTAAGGTCAAAGGTCATCAAGGTCACATGACATTTTGTCAAAAGAATTGTATTGCTAAGTTATGCCCATATACCAAAAATCAGACCTCTAGCTCTATTCGCTTGCCCAGAATTAGATATGTGCATATTTAATGAGGTACCGGATATGGCACCATATGGTCTCAGATCATACCAAATATGAAGGGTTCGTACCCTGTATTCATCGGCATGGACGTTAACGTTTGCAGCAGAGTTAACATCTTTTCTTTTTCTTGAGCGTCAGTGGTTGACTGTTTTCCTGGTGCGAGGTCTTTGATCAACAGAATTTTCATCAACAGATGTGACTTTGTGGGCGGACTCTGATTGTGCCTCATTAGTCCAGTCAATCTACGAGATTTTGGCACCTAACCCACCACAAATTGCAACAGAATTGTTTTCTTCAGAATGCATTTCAGAGAGGTACCCAGAACAACATATTAAAAGTTGACTCGAATCCACCTTGGGAAAATATGACTAATTTGGATAAATCAAATATGGCGGCCGACCATCCGACAATATAATATAATTGGCCATATATCACATGTTAAACAAGCTATTTCAGTGATTTCAAAGTCTTACACTAGTTATTTGGCCCAGGTAATCAATTTGAAGGTATAATGTTTCATATAGGCACTTCATTGATTTGCATAATTGCAATATGGCGGCCAACATTCCTACGAAAGATATTTTCGGTCATATACCGCGTATTAAACAAGTTATTTCAGTGATTTTAAAGTTAAAAGTATATTTCTTATGCATGGACAAACAATTTTCGAGATGCAATGATTTGCATAGGTAATTCGTTAATTTGCATAAAGCTAATAGGGTTGGCAACATACCTACAAAAGACATTTTCTGTAATATACCATGTTTAAACTTTTTGGTGCCAAGGTCTATTTTTGTCAACTTTATAAAGTGTAGCACAGTCAATTGTTCTGCTTTTTGCCAAAATTTTGATAAAAAATATAGCTACTGAAAAATGAGATCTATTTCGTCCAAAATTATGAAAAACCGTACAGAAATGTTCACAGAAATTGATAAATATTGCATTAAAATTTTGGTGTAAAAAATTACAGCAGTAAAAGGATTAAACAAGCTATTTCTGTGCTTTCAAATTTAAAAGTATATTTCTTTAGCATGGACAAATGATTTTTGAGGTGCAATGATTTGCATTGGCACTTTGGTAATTTGCATAAATTCAATTGGGCGGCAAATATACCTACAAAAGATATTTCCTGTCATATATCATGTATTGAACAATCTATTTCAGCCATTTTGAAGTTTAAATATATTCTTGAGCATGAAGAAACATCTTTTGCGGTTCAATGTTTTGAAAAGACACTTTGATAATTTCCAGAAATTAAATATGGCTGCCAAATTAATGTACAAATAGCTTCTAATATAAACAAGGTTCTGGTTGAGTTTTTGGCAGTAGGAACATCAAGAAAAACCCGTTAAGAGGGCACTGCACCCAAGACAGCGTAATTTCCTCAAAATATTTTTTTTTGCAAATATTCGTCCAATTTGATTAATTTGCTAACCCAAGATTAAAAATTTGTTAGGTTCACCTTTTAGCTCGGCAAGCAGTCGTAAGTTGCATGTTATAGAAGAGTTAATGTATGCAAATGTATGCAAATCACCCGATTTCCTGCTTCCCTTTTATCCCAATTTCAAAATTTCCAAAGATATAACTCCAGTCTGGCTGGATCAAATTTTCTGAAATTTTCACATTATATTTTCCAAATGCTATATAACAAAACAATTATTTTGTTTTGCAATAAAATTCTTACATTTTGAATTAGAGGCATTTTTAATTTGCTAATCATGATTTTAAGCACTTTTTGAGTGTCAGTCGTTCTGCCCATGCCATTTTAGAATGAGAATAGATAATGAAAATTAATATTGTCGCAAATTTTCCTACATATATTCTTATTTTAAGTGAAATATTACATTTCACAAAATAGTTTCTATGGGTTTCCTTGTCATCTTAGATGAGAAATATTCCTTTGAAAAAAAAAACTGTGTTGGCAACGTGCAGCTCCACCTTAAGTCCTAGAACATTTATTTTTAAAAATGTGGAAAATGTACTAGAAATTTACTTACAAAAACGATCCATTTAAGAATAAAAGTTTATTTTAATAGGTGTCTGTAATACCTGAATTTGTTAAAATACTCCATATTTTGAAAAGAATGTTAAGGCAAATTTGATATACTTACATATGTGACTTCCAAACGGATTAAAATACGTATATGTTTATATGAGTTAACTATTGAGATGTGAGAAAGTCATGCAATTTTAATTATTTTGTGATTTTTCTAAATAACACAAGCGTTAATGATTGTTAGTCGTCTAATAATAATCTCTTTGTGAAGATTTACTGTTTTAAAAAAGTCGTGTACAAAATCTTTAGTTTATAATTTAGACTTAACCCCCTCCTTATGGACGATTGCATCTTTGGTACATCCCCCTAGATGATAGGCAAAAAGTCATCACATATCACTGCAAAAATACACTAAACACAAAAAAGATAATAAATACGCATAAAAATAAGATAAAGTGACCAAAAATAATACATGGCACAATACAGACAAATTACAACTTAGCGCTGTAAGACTCTTAAAAATGTGACCAACACACAAACTCACAAAAATTGAAAAACTGCATGCTTAGCAAAGGCTTAAAATTAATTCAAACAACTCATCAGCTCAACAGAATCCAACAGTTACACGATACGTAAATCTATGACACTTGGAAAAATGACTCAAAATGTATTTGTTTGTATTGTGTAATAGTTGGATTCTGTGTTTGGATTAATTTTCCTTTGCTTAAGCATGCAGTTTGAAGATTTTTTTGAGTTTGTGGTTCCATAAAGTTTTTATGAATTTGACATTGTTTGCATTAGTGCTAAGTTTTAATTTGTGTGTATTATGGCATTTTTTATTTTGTTCGTATCATTTTTTCTGTTTCTTTAGCTTTGTTTTGTTTATTTACTGTTACTTTTGCTGTTATGTGTGATGACTTCTTGGCTATCATCTAGGGGATCATAAAAAGGTGTACCCATCCATAAGAAGGGGGTTCAGTCTTTATTAAAAACTAAAGATTTTGAACACGTCTTTTGTTAAAAGTAAACATTACAGATTACATGTTTTGACACTGTACAGTATTAAACACCAATACAAATCACAAAAAGGCCCAACACAGACGAATACCATGTTATATTCAGAAATAAAATATATTATTCAGAAGACTAACAATCATTAATCGTCGTCATATAAGAAAAATCAAGATTTTAAAAATAAATGTCCAAGGACTTAACAGTTTCTTCTTGATAGTTTCCTAGTGCTAAAAACTATACCAAACCCTTATTTATATTAGAAGCTATTAAGCAATGGGACATTAATATGGCAGCAGTATTTAATTTATGCAAATTATCAAAGGGCCTTTTTAAAAATTGAACCACTAAAAGTGTATCTTCATACGCAAGAAAAATATTAATAATTTGAAATCACTTTTTTAATGCTTGGTATATGACCGACAATGTCCTTTGTAGGAATGTTGGCCACCATATTGGATTTATGCAAATTAACAAATTACCTATGCAAATCATTCCATCTTGAAAATCGTTTGTCCATGCCTAAAGATATACTTTTAACTTTTAAATCACTGAAATGGCTTGTTTTAAATTAATACGTGGTATATGACCGAAAATGTCTTTTGTAGGAATGTTGGCCACCATATTGGAATTATGCAAATGAATGAAGTACCTATATGAAACATCATACCTCCAAAATGATTCCCTGAGCCATATAACTAGTGTCAAACTGTGAAATCACTGAAATAGCTTGTTTAACATGTGATATATGGCCAATTATTGTTATTTTGTCGGATGGTTGGCCGCCATATTTGAATTTATGCAAATTAGTCATATTTTCCCAGGGTGGATTCGAGTAAACTTTTACTATGTTGTTCTGGGTACCTCTCTAAGATGCATTCTGAAGAAAAAAATTATGTTGCAATTTGTGGTGGCTCTAACCCTATTTTGACTGGACTAATTGTTTTCGACAAAGTAAGTTGACGTTGAGGCGTTACTTGAATTTGAGGTGTTAATTTCTGTGGTATTGATATGCTGATTAACACCTTCATTTGCATTTGCTTCACTTTCGACAACATCCATGAACCTGAGTTTTTATCCACACATTTATTGTCTTTTTGAACATTTTCAGTGCCATTATCGTTGTTTTCTGACGATCTATGATCATGATAGTTAGGACAACGTTTACGAATATGACCTTTTAGTCCACAGTGAAAAAAACGCAGTTCATCTACAGATACGTAAACGGAAAAGACAACTGATGTTCTCAATGTGTAACAAAACATGAACTTGTCGTCTAAACGATGTTACTCCAAAACTTCATCAGGAATGAAAGGAGGAACATTTGACAGAATTAATTTTGAAGCCGGTTTCACCATGTGTTCCACATCGACTAATTCATCAAACAAAGCAAACTTTGATTCAACAATACTTTCAACATTACCGAGTGTTGCTAAGAACACAACAACGGACTTATTCATTCTAGAAGCAGCAATAACATTTTCACTTCCGACTTTCTTTGCAATCTCTTCAACATAGCTTTCAACGGGAACACCTTCAATATTAGTACACCTGACAGCATGCTTGCGTGTCAGATTCCGAAATGGCTTGTCCTCCCGGGCGGCCATATTGCCGACCACGGGTTAACAAATGACAAAAAATAAAATCGAAGGAAATCCACCTAGTCGAAGATGAAACCGGACCGGAAACAAGACCAAAAGAACTAAACACTACTCACAACATAAACTGATGACAATTGACGAAGGATGGCACTTCTCACTGGTAGAAAATCAAAACAAGTAGGAGCCCTTCTTCTGTACGTCTATCCAATATGGCGGAAGAAGAAGAAGAAGAAGAAGAAGAAGAAGAAGAAGATTTTGATTTTTCAAATAAACGTTTATTACTAAAAATAGTCTCCTGTACAGAGAAGTACATATCAAAAAAAATCAATTCAAATTTTGAGACAAAAAGTAAAAATGAAATCTGACAAATGCTTTATAGCAAATGATGGTCAATTACTGAAAATACTAAACAAAATTGGACTGTAAAAAATCAGCAAAAACTGCGAAATGGATATGATACTGATGCTGGAGCGAGACGGAGAGAACTGGTGAAAAGGCAAACAGGTAGCTATATCACTTGCAACATGGGGAAGGAAACCAATTAAATCTGAAAAAAAGCACAATTTTGTTAATGACAAAAGGCAAGATGCGAGGTGCATGAAAAATCTCCACTGAATAGGAGAAATCAAAAGAAACATCCGAAACAAGAAAAAGCGACAGAAATTTGCAAGGAAAAGGGACAGTAAACACCTTACATCTTGCAGAAAAAGCCACCTAACCGCCAATGAGAAGGGGTATATTGAGAAAACTCTTCGTTTGCATGTACATGCCAACGAAGAATCCTCCCAACTGACTACCCCCTTCCATTCCGTGAGGAGTACGGTGCCCAGGACGAGATAGGATTTGGCAAAAGGGAAAGTGTGCTTAGAGGTGAAAGCATTTTCTTTACAACAAAATTGAATCAATAGTAAAAGTACGATCAATGTCTACAGAAGCAATGACGTCATTAATACACCAAATGTTTTTGAAAGCACTTATGTTTGAATTGAGCGTGAAGTAATTATATTCTTCTAAAATGCGAGCACAAAATCGCCTTTTAAAAACAGAAACAAGCATATTACTGATAGAGGGATCATGACCATAAATTGCATTTCGTCTTGTTACATGAATTGCAATTTTAGCTGTCGTAAAAAGAAAATTTAAAAGCGCAAAAGTATTCCTGTCCATGCATGATTTATCAAAGGGTGGGCCTAAAACAAACCACCAGAATAAAATCTTGCATTTCTGACCAGAAAACGGTGACAGAGTTTACGAAGGAGAATGAACAAGGGAGAAAGACGAGGGCATTCTAAAAATATGTGTAAGAGGTCATCTCTGGCACTACAGAAAATACAATCAGAGGATGAGCTTTTCCCAGAATGGAACATAAACGAGCCAATTACGTACGCACCGTGGAGAAGACGCCATTGAAGATCTTCTTCTTTTTTGGAATTTGACTGAGATAACAAGAAGTGAACAAAGGTTTGATATTTTTAGTAAGTGAAAGCAGATCTCTCCAAACTGTATCTTGACGTTTATTGTTCCTAAGAAAATTGGACATAATCAAGAATTTATATATGATACCGTTTTCAAATTTGTACAAGGGACAATTGAAAATAATATGATCACCAGTGCCTTTACAAATAAGTTCGAAAGAGTACGAAGGACGATGACGAGAATGAGCGAAACCCAAATCAATTTCCTCTTCAAGAGAATTTTGAAATTTTGATTTTCCTGTCTCAGGGAACGGGGTCGACCAAAAGCTTGACCTCATTTGATAAAATTTTATCCGAATGAATGGAAACAATGTTTTTAAACAGGCTTAGGGAGCGCCAATTCTGTTGGAAAGGGTCAACAAGATCGCCAACTTTTGCAATGCCAGTACAGATAAAGCAATTAATAAGAGTGCTATCAAGAGAAGTTGTAAAACTAACACAATCGTTGAAAAAAAGAGCTTCATGGAAGATATCTTTGATTGAAAGGGGTCCACCTTTTCTCAGGAAAATACATGACTTCCAGACTCTCAAATGCTCAAGATAAAAATTAGGAAGATAATCTGGAACAGACTGAAAATTCACTGTAAAAAGTTGAGATGTGTACTTGAGATTACGAACATTCCGAAAATAAAAATCAGCAAACAAAAAAGAAGGATGATCCAGACCTTAATACAAGTACCTTTGAAGATAATTTAGCCTGAAAGCTTTCACACGTGAAGAGAGATCGTTAAGATTTTGCCCTCCTAACTTCAATCGAGCAAAAACTGTTCGACTTGGCAACCAATGTTTTCCTTGCCAGAAGAAATCAAGGAATGATGCTGAATTTCATCAATGACAAAAGCAGGAGGACAGAGGCAAATTAAACGATGAAAGAGTTTGGTTGCAGCAAGTTGATTAATAACGATAACATGGCCTTGGAATGACATAGCAGGAGCATATCTATTCCACCAAGATAACTTATTATCAATCTTGGTAACACACTCACTCCAGTTTTTTGAAAAATACTCATTACTGTTGCCCAAGTATGTACAAAGGACTTTGAGACCAATACTATTCCAAAGAATTTCAAGCTGATGATCAGCACGCCCCCGACATGAGCCGACCCAAAGACCTTGGGACTTATGATAGTTAATTTTTGCATAACTGGCATGCTCATAGACAGAAAACCAATGTTTAAACCTCAAAAAATCAGTATCATAAGTTACAAGAGTATTAACACTGCGGCGACTGCTTCCTTTCTACTAAGGTTTGCACGACCTCGCTCAGCCGGATCGCGCGAACATCTGGTTTTTATCAATAACCAGACGATCGGTTCTCTCGAGAACGATCCATGAAATATTGGGCAAAGTGAGAAAATACCTCAATGTGTAGCAACCTGGGGTGTTCGTTATTTACATATCAAAGAAAAAATGCATTTCATGAATTTATTATCTGAATAGAATCATGAAATACATACGAAAAATGAAGTGCGAGTGAATGTTATTTGTCATCGGCGGTGTTTACTGTTTCTCTGCCTCGGAAACATGCGTCCGTTCGTGTGACCTCAAAGTGTTTATACTGTACGCAAACATTAGAAATTTTAGACGGCACATCTGTTGCCGCTGACGTCAAACATTGGTTCGTAAAGCTTATTTCTTTCTCTCGCTTGTATATTACAGGCAGTGAGAAACCACGATGCAACAAGAAATAGAGCGTAGACAGGAATACTACGAAACGAGTATTGCCGGTGGTACCGTGAACAGACCATACACAGACCTACGAACTGGTAATTTCGATCTTTTACCGGAGTTCATTGGTCCAGAGCCGGGGCTTATCAACCCGCTGCCAGACGATGCTTCAGAAGTCGAATGGTTTTTGCAAATATTCGACGAGGATCTGATAAGATTCATTACCCGATGCACTAATCGTTACGCTAGACAGAGGAGAAGGGCAAATGCCAGGGAACGGCAAAGATCGGCCTGGACACGACGACAGTTGTCGAAATGAGAGCATTCATTGGAGTGATGGTGCTGTTCGGAATTTGCTGGCAGCCTGAAATCCAGCTGTATTGGTCGGACCATGTTTGCTTCGGTCATAATTTCGTCAAGAGAACTTTTTCCCGTGATCGCTTCAAGCTACTGATGCGATATTTATACTACAGCACACAGCCCTACTGTGCTCGTAACACAGCCATGTATACAGCCCAAAAAATAAGTGAGAAACGGGATAGGATGTTGAAAGTACGAAATGTCATTGATCGAGTGAATGCAAACAGCTGAATGCACCGGAGCCCGATGTGCGAACTGGCAATCGACGAAGGAGTCATCCCCTACCGGGGCCGCACAAAGAATGTTCTCTACAATCCAGCAAAACCGCACAAATATGGAATGAGAGTTTACACTCTCAGTGAGTCCGCCACGGGTTACGTTTTCAACGACGAAGTCCATCAACCTGTCGCTGATAACTGTCATCACCCGCTTGATCCCGATGCTGCAGACGACCCCGAGTTTTCAGGGGAAATAGACCTGGGAAAGTTGTTCCCGGCTGATTCGACCTTACTATGAGTTAGGACATCATGTCATTATGGACTCATATTACACTTCTGCCCCGTTGTTTGACCATCTCTACGTGCATAATATTGCTGCCACGGGAACCTGCAGAATGTACACCTTAGGCTTACCCGATGAAGTAAAGAATGCCGAAAACTATGATCCACAAGTCGTACCGCCTGATGCTGACGACGAAGAGCGTTGGCCACGTGGTAGTTTCTTAGTATTTCAAGACGACGCAATGACAGTATGTGCCTGGAAAGACACAAAAATGGTGAAATTTATGAGTACAGCAGTCTCTGCACGGAGACCGAATCGAGCGCTAGTGAGGCGCCGATGTAAAGATAAAGAACCGGTGCTTTTGAACGAATTGAAGTACTATGCCCGAACGTTGCTGTAATGTACAATCAGTACTTCAGAGGTGTTGACTTGACCGATCAACAGCTGGCTTACTACACGCCAGGTCGATCATCGCCACGATGGCACAGAGCTGTGTTTTACCACGAGCTGAACAAGGCAATCATGAACGCTTTCCACAACATGGCATCAGTTCAAGGATACGGTCAAAGTGGATCGAGATACAGACGTCAGCTCATGTTTCGCGCCCAAGTAGCAAAACAGCTGATCGGTAATTTCTCATCACGGCAACGTCCCCCAAGAGCAACTAGTCTGACGGCACCACGTCTCATTCCTACCAATGTTGAAAGAGTTGGTCATCGAATGGGTCGCAATCCGGACGGAAGACGTAGTTGCGTGATGTGTCGACGTGCAGGACGGATAGTAGGCCATGGAACTCGTCCCAATCGTGTTCATGAGACAATCAACTGTTGCCTCACCTGCCAGTTACCACTGTGTCACCCACGGTACAGACAAGCGTGCTGGCGAGAGCACAATGTGTGAATGCCGTTTGCAGAGGACCGCAGAACTTGACTATGCACGGACTGAACATTTGTCGGTATTACAACCCTTTATTACACAGTTGACATGGAAATAAAAAAACATTCACTCGCAAACTATCGGTGAGTACGATGTACTTTTGTGTGTGGTTGTGTGAAGTGAATGATTGAGTCTAACACGTTTGCGTTTGGGGTAAAGATCGAGTTACAACGATGATTGCATCGGACGATCGCAAGACAAGGTCTCAGCCAGAGCAGTTCCTGTTTTGGCAGAGAGCGAGTCGGTGTGCGATGAAAAATGCATCTGAGTAGCTAACAGTCGATTTCCCCGGTCTGTAATCTCTCAAATGCGTAATAAAAATATTTTTTATCATGCAAATAGTATTCGACATTTACATACGGCTCCCTAGGCTGTACGAACCTCGAATACATCAACACAGTAAAGATCACATGTCAGCTCAGGGTAGTTCAGACCATAACTGCTCAAACTGACAGCTGCCGACCGACAAACATGGAAACATGAGATCGGCCTTGTGGGGAACCCGTCGCCTCAGTGTTAAGGTCATCAGCATAAGCTGAAAGTTTACATTTACGATCACTTGAATTTGGAATCATTGAATACTATCATCTTTTCTTATTCTGTGTAAAAGAGGTTCAATAACAATTGCATACAGCTGCCCTGATAATGAGCAACCTTGCCTTATACCACGCGAAAACTGAACTGGAGCAGTAAGGAACTGGTAACACGAACAAGACTATCAGTTTGAGTATACAGAAGTCTAATAAAATTGATGAAATTTTCACCAAACCCAAACGCATGCTGAGTTTGAAAAAGATAATGATGACTGACACGATCAAAAGCTTTCTCCTGATCTAAAGAAAGAATACCAAGAGGAAGATTCATGTCATTATGAAAATGAATGCTACCCTAAATAAATGAATATTGTCAAAAATCTGTCTGCCTGGAACAGTATAACTTTGATCTACATGAATGATATCTTGCAAAACTTGCTTTAAGCGAAGCGATAACGCTTTAGTGAAAATTTTATAATCAGAGCAAAGCAAACTGATAGGTCTCCAGTTCTTAAGAAGGGAGTTATCACCTTGTTCGGATGGATAACAGTTCTACGACAGGACGTTGGAAGAAGGCCATCGGAAATTGTCTATTGAAAAACCTGGTGAAAATCGTTCCCCGATAGAGACCAGAATTTTTCATAAAATTCACAAGGAATGCCATCAACAACAGGTGTTTTACCATTCGCAATGTTCTTGAGTGCAAAGGTGTACTCGTCAAGACTAATGGGTTCATCAAGTTGCGTAACTTTGTCTGCAGTAATTGAGGGAGATCATGAAGCAAAGTATTTTGTGCTTCGGGCGAAACAGGCTCAGCAGTAAACAGGTTTTGATAAAACTGGCGAGTAAGTTGACGAATTTCTCTCTGATTTTCAGTAATTGTATGATCTTCACGTTGGAGATGAGTAATGGATTTACGACAGCCTTTGTATTTTTCAAGAGAAAAAAAAAACTGTGAATTAGTATCAGAATCATTGAGCTGTTGAAAACCACTGTACGAAAAGTCAAATTTGTCACATGCTTTTCCTGGATGGTCACAGTTGACAAAGTACCACTTTTGTACCATGTTTACCTGGGCAACTTGGCAAATGTGGTATAAAGGTTGTAATTTGTCAACTGTGACCACCCAGGTAAAGTATACAACAAATTAGACTTTTCGTACAGTGAACGAGAACGAATAACTGAACCTCTGGTATCAAGTTTCTGAAAACTGTCTAACAGGTCTTTTTGCTGATATCTCTTGTTTCCAGAGAAGGCTGAGTATGAATCAATGTTTCTTAAGTACGAATTTCCTCAATAAGCTTTCGTTTTGAACGTTTAAAGTGATGAACTCGTTCAGCGCTGTACTGCTGACTTAATTCTTTAATCTTTTGTTTTCCTATATCCCACCAAGACTGAAGAGAAGAAAACCTATCCTTCTCATTACGCCAACCTTCCCAGAATTCGTTAATTAAAGTAGAGTAATTTTCATCATTAAGAAGACTAGTATTGAGACACCAAACTGGATTTTTGTTGACACTCGAATTCATAGTTAAAACAAGAGAAACAAGAGAGTGATCAGATAAATCAGTAGGAGAGTCAATAGACACAGATTTAATTTTCGAAGTCAACCTCTTGTTAATGAAGAAAGTATTAATGCGACTTTTTGCTCTCCTCTCTGCCACGTAAAATTTTGAGACTGTTTATGAAAATAACGCCAGGCATCAGAAAGCTTACAACGATGGACAAGCGAAGAAAATACTTGCGAAGACTTCAAATGTGGTTCAATATGAGACGATCTGTCTAAATCAGGAACAAGATTACAATTAAAGTCCCCCCTATGACAATATTTTCATTGTCAAGATCAAAATCAAGGAGAAATTTACGAAGACTTTGAAAGAAAATACAAGGATCATCTCCACTGGAAGGAACATAAATATTGAGTAAATGAAAGAAAGTGTCATCCATTTTAATATGCAAATGAAGTAGACGACCCTGGACGACACTTTTTACAGAAACAACATCAACATTTTTGTTTCGTGGAAACAGCACTGCAACCCCAGCAGAATTACTAGTACCATGTGAGAAATAAATAGGCGCGCGCCAAACTACTTGCCACTGCGCCTGATTAGCCACTGTAGAATGGGTTTCTTGTAAAAAAATAAAAATCAGCATAATGATTGGACTTCAACGAAGACAAAATGTTATACCGTTTCAAAGAAGTATGGCAACCATTTATGTTCCAAGAAATGAAACTTGCCATCACTAGACAAGCAAAAACAAGAACGATTTTACTTCCCGTGTTTCGTAATAGCCAAGCTTTTACATTGTCTAACATGTCGTTGCAACTTTGCCACAAGTTTATGGATACGAACTTTTTGTTGACTAGTGACAATATCTGACCTGCGTAGGTTAGCAAATGACTTTATGAGAAGTTTAAAATCAGAGCAGTAATCTTTACATTTTTCTATCATATTTTTAGAGCCTTTAATGTCTTCTAAAAACTCAAGCAAATTAGATGGCTTGATTTGTAGCTTTTCTTGAAATTCTGATACGTCAGAAATTTCAGACGCAACAGACTCATTGTCATGATCAGACATTTCGCTGAGAACATCAAAGGAGTTTGATGTTTTCACTCCTGACCAAATAAGCTGATTTTGAGAAACTTTTCTTGAAGACTGTGACTGAGAAATAAACAAATCCCGAGACTCATTTACATTGATATCTGAAAAAGGAGTTTCAGGAAACTCAAGTGACTGAGACTGAATAAGTGAAGATGATGACGAAGAAGGGGGGTCGAATGATAAAACGGGAGTAGAGGGGAGCGGAGAATACGAAGGTGAAGCAGAGGTTCGTACCCTGTCTTCATCGGCATGGACGTTAACGTTTGCAGCAGAGTCAACACCTTTTTCTTTCTCTTGAGCATCAGTGGGTTGACTGTTTTTACTGGTGATAGGGTCTTTGATCAACAGAATTTTCATCAACGGATGTGACTTTGTGAGCAAACTCTGATTGTGCCTCATTGTTTTCGACAAAGCGAGTTGACGTTGAGGCGTTACTTGAAGTTGAGGTGTTAATTCCCGTAGTATTGATATGCTGATTAACACCTTCATTTGCATTTGCTTCACTTTCAACAACATCCATTAAACCTAAGTTTTCATCCACACAATTATTGTCTTTTTGAACATTTTCAGTATCATTATCGTTGTTTTCTGACGATCTATAATCATGATAGTTAGGACAACGTTTACGGATATGACCTTTTAGTCCACAATGAAAACAACGCAGTTCATCAATAGAAACGTAAACGGAATAAAAACGATCATCATATTTGATTTGAATTACACCACTGATGTTCTCATTGTGTAACAAAACATGAACTTGTCGTCTAAACGACTTCACATGCTTCAGCGAAGCATTTTTACAACCAAGAGGGATTGCTCTTAGGTGTCCAACAACTCTACCAAGTTTCCATAAATGTTCCTCCAAAACTTCATCAGGAATGAATGGAGGAACATTTGACAGAATTAATTTTGAGGCCGGTTTCACCATGTGTTCCACATCAACTAATTCATCAAACAAAGCAAACTTGGATTCAACAATACTTTCGACTTTACCGAGTGTTGCTAAGAACACAACAATGGACTTATTCATTCTAGATGCAGCAATAACATTTTCACTTCCGACTTTCTTTGCAATCTCTTCAACATAGCTTTCAACGGGAACACCTTCAATATTAGTACACCTGACAGCATGCTTGCGTGTCAGATTCCGAAATGGCTTGTCCTCCCGGGCGGCCATATTGCCGACCACGGGTTAACAAATGACAAAAAATAAAATCGAAGGAAATCCACCTAGTCGAAGATGAAACCGGACCGGAAACAAGACCCAAAAGAACTAAACACTACTCACAACATAAACTGATGACAATTGACGAAGGATGGCACTTCTCACAGGTAGAAAAACAAAACAAGTAGGAGCCCTTCTTCTGTACGTCTATCCAATATAGCGGAAGAAGAAGAAAAAGAAGAAGAAGAAGAAAAAGTGATCCAGAGTAAATACAATAGGGGACAAGCCCCATAGGGCTTTGTCCTCTAAAGAAGAAGAAGATTGTTTTTTGAAATGAACGTTTTATTACTAAATTAATCTCCTGTACATAAAAATACATATCAAAACAATTTAAATTTTGAGACGAAAAGCAAAAATGAGATCAGACAATTGTATAATGGCAAAAATGATGGTCAATTATTGAAAATACTGAGCAAAGTAGAACTATTAAAAAACAGCAAAAACTGCAAAGTGGCGAAGACACTGAAGCTGGAGCGAGACGAAGAGAACTGGTGAAAAGGCAAACAGGAAGCTATAACACTTGCAACATGGGCAAAGAAACCAATAATTTGAAAAAAGCACAATTTTGTTATCGACAGAAGGCAAGATGCGAGGTGAATGAAAGATCTCTACTGAAGGGGGAAAGCAAAACAAACTTTGAAACAAGAAAGAGCGACAGAAATTTGCAAAGAAAAAGGACAAGAACACCTTACATCTTGCAGAAAAAAAGCCACCCAGCCGCCAATAAGAAGGGATAAATTGAGAAAACTCTTCGTTGGCATACTCAAAGTTGGCATGTACATGCCAAAGAAGAATCTTCTCAACTGACTACCCCCTCCCATTCCATGAGGAGTACGGTGCCCAGGACGAGTTAGGTATTGGCAAAAGGGAAAGCGTGCTTAGAGGTAAAAGCACAAAAAAGAAAAAAAGTGATCACAACAAAATTGAATCAATAGTAATTGTTCCTTGAATGTCTATGGAAGCAATGACGTCATTAATACACCAACTGTTTTTGAAAGCACTAATGTTTGAATTGAGCCTGAAAAAATATATTCTTCTGGAATGTGAGAACAAACTCCCCTTTTAAAAACAGAAAAAAACATATTACTGATTTATGGATAATGACCATTAATCGCATTTCGTCTCGTCACATGAATTGCAGTTTTAGCTGTCGAAAAAAGAAAATTTAAAAGCGCAAAAGTATTTTTGTCCATGTCGATTTATCAAATGGTGGGCCTAAAACAAACCACCAGATTAAATATTTTGCATTCCTGACCAAGAAAACGGTGACAGAGTTTACGAAGGAGAATGAACATGGAGAAAGACGAGGGCATTCTAAAATTATGTGTAAAAGGTCATCTCTGGCACTACAGAAATGCAATTTAGAGGATGAGCTATACACAGAATGGAACATAAACGAGCCAGTTGCGTATGCACCATGGAGAAGCCGCCATTGAAGATCTCCTTCTTTTTTGGGAATTGGACTGAGATAACAAGAAGTGAACAAAGGTTTGATATTTTCAGAAAGTGAAAGCAGATCTCTCTAAACTGTATCTTGACGTTTATTGTTCCCATGAAAATTGGACATAATCAAAAATTTATATAAGCTACCCTTTTCAAGTTTATACAAACAATTCAAAATAATATGGTCATCAGTGCCTTTACAAATAAGTTCGAAAGAGTACGAAGGACGATGACAAGAATGAATGTCATCCAAATCAACTTC
This sequence comes from Ptychodera flava, assembly GCF_041260155.1. NCBI lineage: Eukaryota > Metazoa > Hemichordata > Enteropneusta > Ptychoderidae > Ptychodera > Ptychodera flava. The sequence goes on along the minus strand of NC_091929.1, from coordinate 52,727,006 downwards.
CTGTTCAAAATAACTTTTGATTTTTTTTTTTCCAATCACAGGGAATAGAATCAACCAACGTCTTGACAGTATTTGTTAAAATTCTATCCGAATGAATAGAAACAATGTTTTTAAACTGGCTTGGGGAGCGCCAAGTTTTTTGGAAAGGGTCAAAAAGATCTCCAACTTTTGTAATGCCAGCACTGATAAAGTGATTAACAAGAGTACTATCAAGAGGGTTTGTAAAACTAACACAATCGTTGAAAAAGGGGCTTCATTGAAGATATCTTTGATTGAAAGGGGTCCACCTTTTCTCAGGAAAAGACATGACTTCCAGACTCTCAAAAGCCCAAGGTATAAATTAGGAAGAAATTCTTGAAAAGACTGACAATTCACTGTAAATAGTTGAGTTTGAATATTCACTGTAAATAGTTGAGAGGTGTACTTGAGATTGTCAACACTTCGAAATAAAAATCAGCAAACAAAAATGAAGGATGATCCAGACCTGAATACAAGATTAGTATCTTTGAAGATAATTTAACCTGAAAGCTTTCACGCGTGAAGAGAGATCGATGAAATGCTGCCTTCCTAACTTCAATGGAGCAAAAACTGTTCGACTTGGCAACCAATGTTTTCCGTACCAGAAGAAATCAAGAAATTTGTGCTGAATTTCATCAATGATAAAAGTAGGAGGACAGAGGCAAATTAAGTGGTGAAAGAGTTTAGTTGCAGCAAGTTGATTAATAACGATAACATGGCCTTGGAATGACATAGCAGGAGCATATCTATTCCACCAAGATAATTTATTGTCAATCTCTGTAACACACTCACTCCAGTTTTTTGAAAAATACTCGATATTGTTACCCAAATAAGTACCAAGGACTTTGTGACCAATACTATTCCAAAGAATTTCAAGCGGATGATCAGCACGCCCACGACATGAGCCGACCCAAAGACCTTGGGACTTACGATAGTTAGTTTTTGCATTACTGGCATTCTCATAGACAGACAACCAATGTTAAAACCTCAAAAAATCAGTATCACAAGTTACAAGAGTATTAACGTCATCAGCATAAGCTGAAAGTTTACATTTACGATCACTTGAATTTGGAATCATAACCCTTGAATACTGTCATCTTGTCTTATTCTGTGTAAAAGAGGTTCAATAACAATTGCATACAGCTGCCCTGATAATGAGCAACCTTGCCTTATACCACGTGAAAACTGAACTGGAGCAGTAAGGAACTGGTAACACGAACAAGACTATCAGTTTGAGTATACAGAAGTCTAATAAAATTGATGAAATTTTCACAAAACCCAAACGCATGCTGAGTTTGAAAAAGATAATGATGACTTACACGATCAAAAGCTTTTCCTGATCTAAAGAAAGAATACCAAGAGGAAGATTCATGTCATTATGAAAATGAATGCAATCCCTAATTAAATGAATATTGTCAAAATCTGTCTGCCTGGAACAGTATAACTTTGATCTACATGAATGATATCTTGCAAAACTTACTTTAAGCAAAGCGATAACGCTTTAGTGAAAATTTTATAATCAGAGCAAATCAAACTGATAGGTCTCCAGTTCTTAAGAAGGGAGTTATCACCCTTTTTCGGAAGGAGTGTGATAACAGCTCTACGACAGGACGTTGGAAGAAGGCCATCGGAAAGTGTCTATTGAAAAACCTGGTGAAAATCGTTCCCCAATATCGACAAGAATTTTTTTATAAATTCACAAGGAATGCCATCAACACCAGGTGTTTTACCATTCGCAATTTTCTTGAGTGCAAAGCTGTACTCGTCAAGACTATTGGGTTCATCAAGTTGCGTAACTTTGTCTGCAGGTAATTGTGGGAGATCATGAAGCAAAGTATTTTGTGCTTCGGGCGAAACAGGCTCAGCAGTAAACAGGTTTTGATAAAACTGGCGAGTAAGTTGACGAATTTCTCTCTGATTTTCAGTAATTGTATGATCTTCACGTTGGAGATGAGTAATGGATTTACGACAGACTTTGTATTTTTCAAAAGAAAAGAAAAACTGTGAATTAGTATCAAAATCATTGAGCCTATGAAAACGAGAACGAAAAACTGAACCTCTGGTATCAAGTTTCTGAAAACTGTCTAACAGGTCTTTTTGCTGATTATCTCTTGTTTCCAGAGAAGGCTGAGTATGAATCAATGTTTCCAAAGTACGATTTCCTCAATAAGCTTTGTTTTGTTGAACGTTTAAAGTGATGAACTCGTTCAGCGCTGTACTGCTGACTTAATTCTTTAATCTATTGTTTTCCTATATCCCACCAAGACTGAAGAGAAGAAAACCTATCCTTCTCATTACGCCAACCTTCCCAGAATTCGTTAATTAAAGTAGAGTAATTTTCATTGTTAAGAAGACTAGTATTGAGACAACAAACTGGATTTTTGTTGACACTCGAATTCATAGTTAAAACAAGAGAAACAAGAGAGTGATCAGATAAATCAGTAGGAGAGTCAATAGACACAGATTTAATTTTCGAAGTCAACCTCTTGCTGATGAGAAAGTATCAATGCGACTTTTTGCTCTCTTCTCTGCCACGTAAATTTTGAGCCTGCTTATGAAAATAACGCCAGGCATCAGAAAGCTTACAGCGATGAACAAGAGAAGAAAATACTTGCGAAGACTTCAAATGTGGTTCAATATGAGACGACCTAACTAAATCAGGAACAAGAGTACAATTAAAGTCGCCCCCTATGACAATATTTTCATTATCAAGATCAAAATCAAGGAGAAATTTACGAAGACTTTCAAAGAAAATACAACGATCATCTCCACTTGAAGGAGCATAAATATTAAGCAAATGAAAGTAAGTGTCATCCATTTTAATATGCAAATGAAGTAGACGACCCTGGACGACACTTTTTACAGAAACAACATCAACATTTTTGTTTCGTGGAAACAGCACTGCAACCCCAGCAGAATTACTAGTACCATGTGAGAAATAAATAGGCGCGCGCCAAACTACTTGCCACTGCGCCTGATTAGCCACTGTAGAATGGGTTTCTTGTAAAAAAATAAAAATCAGCATAATGATTGGACTTCAACGAAGACAAAATGTTATACCGTTTCAAAGAAGTATGGCAACCATTTATGTTCCAAGAAATGAAACTTGCCATCACTAGACAAGCAAAAACAAGAACGATTTTACTTCCCGTGTTTCGTAATAGCCAAGCTTTTACATTGTCTAACATGTCGTTGCAACTTTGCCACAAGTTTATGGATACGAACTTTTTGTTGACTAGTGACAATATCTGACCTGTGTAGGTTAGCAAATGACTTTATGAGAAGTTTAAAATCCGAGCAGTAATCTTTACATTTTCTATCATATTTTTAGAGCCTTTAATGTCTTCTAAAAACTCAAGCAAATTAGACGGCTTGATTTGTAGCTTTTCTTGAAATTCTGATAAGTCAGAAATTTCAGACGCAACAGACTCATTGTCATGATCAGACATTTCGCTGAGAACACCAAAGGAGTTTAATGTTTTCACTCCTGACCAAATAAGCTGATTTTGAGAAGCTTTTCTTGGAGACTGTGACTGAGAAATAAACAATCCTGAGACTCATTTACATTGATATCTGAAAAAGGAGTCTCAGGAAACTCAAGTGATTGTGACTGAATGAGTGAAGATGATGACGAAGAAGGGGGGTCGAATGATAAAACGGGAGTAGAGGGGAGCGGAGAATACGAAGGTGAAGCAGAGGTTCGTACCCTGTCTTCATCGGCATGGACGTTAACGTTTGCAGCAGAGTCAACACCTTTTTCTTTCTCTTGAGCATCAGTGGGTTGACTGTTTTTACTGGTGATAGGGTCTTTGATCAACAGAATTTTCATCAACAGATGTGACTTTGTGAGCGGACTCTGATTGTGCCTCATTGTTTTCGACAAAGCGAGTTGACGTTGAGGCGTTACTTGAAGTTGAGGTGTTAATTCCCGTAGTATTGATATGCTGATTAACACCTTCATTTGCATTTGCTTCACTTTCAACAACATCCATTAAACCTAAGTTTTCATCCACACAATTATTTTCTTTTTAAACATTTTCAGTATCATTATCGTTGTTTTCTGACGATCTATAATCATGATAGTTAGGACAACGTTTACGGATATGACCTTTTTGTCCACAATGAAAACAACGCAGTTCATAAATAGATACGTAAACAGAATAGAAACGGTCATCATATTTGATTTGAATTACACCACTGATGTTCTCATTGTGTAACAAAACATGAACTTGTCGTCTAAGCGACTTCACATGTTTCAGCGAAGCATTTTTACAACCAAGAGGGATTGCTCTTAGGTGTCCAACAACTCTACAAAGTTTCCATAAATGTTCCTCCAAAACTTCATCAGGAATGAATGGAGGAACATTCGACAGAATTAATTTTGAGGCCGGTTTCACCATGTGTTCCACATCAACTAATTCATCAAACAAAGCAAACTAGGATTCAACAATACTTTCGACATTACCGAGTGTTGCTAAGAACACAACAACGGACTTATTCATTCTAGATGCAGCAATAACATTTTCACTTCCGACTTTCTTTGCAATCTCTTCAACATAGCTTTCAACAGGAACACCTTCAATATTAGTACACCTGACAGCATGCTTGCGTGTCAGATTCCGAAATGGCTTGTCCTCCCGGGCGGCCATATTGCCGACCACGGGTTAACAAATGACAAAAATAAAATCGAAGGAAATCCACCTAGTCGAAGATGAAACCGGACCGGAAACAAGACCCAAAAGAACTAAACACTACTCACAACATAAACTGATGACAATTGACGAAGGATGGCACTTCTCACTGGTAGAAAAACAAAACAAGTAGGAGCCCTTCTTCTGTACGTCTATCACATATGGCGGAAGAAGAAGAAGAAGAAGAAATAGTGATCCTGAGTAAATACAATAGGGGACAAGCCCCATAGGGCTTTGTCCTCTAAAGAAGAAGAAGAAGATTTGTTTTTTGAAATGAACGTTTATTACTAAAATTAATATCCTGTACATAAAAATACATATCAAAACAATTTAAATCTTGAGGCGAAAAGCAAAAAAGAGATCAGACAAATGTATAATGGCAAAAATGATGGTCAATTATTGAAAATACTGAGCAAAGTAGAACTATTAAAAAACAGCAAAAACTGCAAAGTGGCGAAGACACTGAAGCTGGAGCGAGACGAAGAGAACTGGTGAAAAGGCAAACAGGAAGCTATAACACTTGCAACATGGGCAAAGAAACCAAATAAATTTGAAAAAAGCACAATTTTGTTATCGACAGAAGGCAAGATGCGAGGTGAATGAAAGATCTCTACTGAAGGGGGAAAGCAAAACAAACTTCGAAACAAGAAAGAGCGACAGAAATTGCAAAGAAAAAGGACAAGAACACCTTACATCTTGCAGAAAAAAAGCCACCCAGCCGCCAATGAGAAGGGATAAATTGAGAAAACTCTTCGTTGGCATACTCAAAGTTGGCATGTACATGCCAAAGAAGAATCTTCTCAACTGACTACCCCCTCCCATTCCATGAGGAGTACGGTGCCCAGGACGAGTTAGGTATTGGCAAAGGGAAAGTGTGCTTAGAGGTAAAAGCACAAAAAAGAAAAAAGTGATCACAACAAAATTGAATCAATAGTAATTGTTCCTTGAATGTCTATGGAAGCAATGACGTCATTAATACACCAACTGTTTTTGAAGCACTAATGTTTGAATTGAGCCTGAAAAAATATATTCTTCTGGAATGTGAGAACAAACTCCCCTTTTAAAAACAGAAAAAAACATATTACTGATTTATGGATAATGACCATTAATCGCATTTCGTCTCGTCACATGAATTGCAGTTTTAGCTGTCGAAAAAAGACAATTTAAAACGCAAAAGTATTTTTGTCCATGTACGATTTATCGAATGGTGGGCCTAGAACAAACCACCAGATTAAATATTTTGCATTCCTGACCAAGAAAACGGTGACAGAGTTTACGAAGGAGAATGAACAAAGGAGAAAGACGAGGGCATTCTAAAAATATGTGTAAAAGGTCATCTCTGGCACTACAGAAAATGCAATCAGAGGATGAGCTATACCCAGAATGGAACATAAACGAGCCAGTTGCGTACGCACCGTGGAGAAGACGCCATTGAAGATCTCCTTCTTTTTTGGGAATTGGACTGAGATAACAAGAAGTGAACAAAGGTTTGATATTTTCAGAAAGTGAAAGCAGATCTCTCCAAACTGTATCTTGACGTTTATTGTTCCCATGAAAATTGGACATTATCAAAAATTTATATAAGCTACCCTTTTCAAGTTTATACAAACAATTCAAAATAATATGGTCATCAGTGCCTTTACAAATAAGTTCGAAAGAGTACGAAGGACGATGACAAGAATGAACGTCATCCAAATCAACTTCCTGTTCAAAATAATTTTTGACTTTTTTTTTCCAATCACAAGGAATAGAATCAACCAACGTCTTGACAGTATTTGTTAAAATTCTATCCGAATGAATAGAAACAATGTTTTTAAACTGGCTTGGAGAGCGCCTAGTTATTTGGAAAGGGTCAAAAAGATCTCCAACCTTTGAAATGCCAGCACTGATAAAGTGATTAACAAGAGTACTATCAAGAGGGTTTGTAAAACTAACACAATCGTTGAAAAAAGGGCTTCATTGAAGATATCTTTGATTGAAAGGGGCCAACCTTTTCTCAGGAAAAGACATGACTTCAAGACTCTCAAAAGCCCAAGGTATAAATTAGGAAGAAATTCTTGAAAAGACTGACAATTCACTGTAAATAGTTGAGTTTGAATATTCACTGTAAATAGTTGAGAGGTGTACTTGAGATTGTCAACACTTCGAAAATAAAAATCAGCAAACAAAAATGAAGGATGATCCAGACCTGAATACAAGATTAGTATCTTTGAAGATAATTTAACCTGAAAGCTTTCACGCGTGAAGAGAGATCGATGATATGTTGCCTTCCTAACTTCAATGGAGCAAAAACTGTTCGACTTGGCAACCAATGTTTTCCGTACCAGAAGAAATCAAGAAATTTGTATTGAATTTCATCAATGATAAAAGTAGGAGGACAGAGGCAAATTAAGCGGTGAAAGAGTTTAGTTGCAGCAAGTTGATTAATAACGATAACATGGCCTTGGAATGACATAGCAGGAGCATATCTATTCCACCAAGATAATTTATTGTCATCTTTGTAACACACTCACTCCAGTTTTTTGAAAAAATACTCGATATTGTTACCCAAATAAGTACCAAGCACTTTGTTACCATACTATTCCAAAGAATTTCAAATGGATGATCAGCACGCCCACGACATGAGCCGACCCAAAGACCTTGGGACTTACGATAGTTAGTTTTTGCATTACTGGCATTCTCATAGACAGACAACCAATGTTAAAACCTCAAAAAATCAGTATCACAAGTTACAAGAGTATTAACGTCATCAGCATAAGCTGAAAGTTTACATTTACGATCACTTGAATTTGGAATCATAACACCTTGAATACTGTCATCTTGTCTTATTCTATGTAAAAGAGGTTCAATAACAATTGCATACAGCTGCCCTGATAATTAGCAACCTTGCCTTATACCACGTGAAAACTGAACTGGAGCAGTAGGGAACTGGTAACACGAACAAGACTATCAGTTTGAGTATACAGAAGTTAATAAAATTGATGAAATTTTCACAAAACCCAAACGCATGCTGAGTTTGAAAAAGATAATGATGACTTACACGATCAAAAGCTTTTTCCTGATCTAAAGAAAGAATACCAAGAGGAAGATTCATGTCATTATGAAATGAATGCAATCCCTAATTAAATGAATATTGTCAAAAATCTGTCTGCCTGGAACAGTATAACTTTGATCTACATGAATGATATCTTGCAAAACTTACTTTAAGCAAAGCGATAACGCTTTAGTGAAAATTTTATAATCAGAGCAAATCAAACTGATAGGTCTCCAGTTCTTAAGAAGGGAGTTATCACCCTTTTTCGGAAGGAGTGTGATAACAGCTCTACGACAGGACGTCGGAAGAAGGCCATCGGAAATTGTCTATTGAAAAACCTGGTGAAAATCGTTCCCCAATATCGACAAGAATTTTTTATAAAATTCACAAGGAATGCCATCAACACCAGGTGTTTTACCATTCGCAATTTTCTTGAGTGCAAAGCTGTACTCGTCAAGACTATTGGGTTCATCAAGTTGCGTAACTTTGTCTGCAGGTAATTGAGGGAGAAAAGCAAAGTTTTTTGTGCTTCGGGCGAAACAGGCTCAGCAGTAAACAGGTTTTGATAAAACTGTCGAGTAAGTTGACGAATTTCTCTCTGATTTTCAGTAATTGTATGATCTTCACGTTGGAGATGAGTAATGGATTTACGACAGACTTTGTATTTTTCAAAAGAAAAGAAAAACTGTGAATTAGTATCAAATCATTGAGCCTATGAAAACGAGAACGAAAAACTGAACCTCTGGTATCAAGTTTCTGAAAACTGTCTAACAGGTCTTTTTGCTGATTATCTCTTGTTTCCAGAGAAGGCTGAGTATGAATCAATGTTTCCAAAGTACGAATTTCCTCAATAAGCTTTTGTTTTGAACGTTTAAAGTGATGAACTCGTTCAGCGCTGTACTGCTGACTTGTTCTTTAATCTTTTGTTTTCCTATATCCAACCAAGACTGAAGAGAAGAAAACCTATCCTTCTCATTACGCCAATCTTCCCAGAATCCTTAATTAAAGTACTGTAATTTTCATCGTTAAGAAGACTAGTATTGAGACACCAACTGGATTTTTCTTGACACTCGAATTCATAGTTAAAACAAGCGAAACAATAGAGTGATCAGATAAATCAGTAGGAGAGTCAATAGACACACATTTGATTTTTGAAGTCAGCCTCTTGTTGATGAAGAAAGTATCAATGCGACTTTTTGCTCTCATCTCTCTGCCACGTAAAATTTTGAGCCTGCTTATGAAAATAACGCCAGGCATCAGAAAGCTTACAGCGATGAACAAGAGAAGAAAAAACTTGCGAAGACTTTAAATGTGGTTCAATATGAGACGACCTATCTAAATCAGGAACAAGGGTACAATTAAAGTCGCCCCATATGACAATATTTTCATTGTCAAGATCAAAATCAAGGAGAAATTTACGAAGACTTTTTAAGAAAATACAACGATCATCTCCACTTGAAGGAGCATAAATATTGAGCAAATGAAAGGAAGTGTCATCCATCTTAATATGCAAATGAAGTAGACGACCCTGGACGACACTTTTTACAGAAACAACATCAACATTTTTGTTTCGTGGAAACAGCACTGCAACCCCAGCAGAATTACTAGTACCATGTGAGAAGTAAATAGGCACGCGCCAAACTACTTGCCACTGAGCCTGATTAGCCACTGTAGAATGGGTTTCTTGTAAAAAATAAAAATCAGCATAATGATTGGACTTCAACGAAGACAAAATGTTATACCGTTTCAAAGAATCATGGCAACCATTTACGTTCCAAGAAATGAAACTTGCCATCACTAGACAAGCAAAAACAAGAACGATTTTACTTCCCATGTTTAGTAATAGCCAAGCTTTTACATTGTCTGTCATGTTTTTGTAACTTTGCCACAAGTTTATGGATACGAATTTTTTTTTGACTAGTGACAATATCTGACCTGCGTAAGTTAGCAAATGACTTTTTGAGAACTTTAAAATCTGAGCGGTAATTTTTACATTTTTCTATCATATTTTTAGAGCCTTTAATGTCTTCTAAAAACTCAAGCAAATTAGATGGCTTGATTTGAAGCTTTTCTTGAAATTCTGATAAGTCAGAAATTTCAGACGCAACAGACTCATTGTCATGATCAGACATTTCGCTGAGAACATCAAAGGAGTTTGATGTTTTCACTCCTGACCAAATAAGCTGATTTTGAGAAGCTTTTCTTGGAGACTGTGACTGAGAAAAAACAAATCCTGAGACTCATTTACATTGATATCTGAAAAATGAGTCTCAAAAAACTCAAGTAATTGAGACTTAATAAGTGAAGATGATGACGAAGAAGGGGGTCAAAAGATAAAACGGGAGTAGAGGGGAGCAGAGAATACGAAAGTGAAGCAAGGGTTCGTACCCTGTCTTCATCGGCATGGACGTTAACGTTTGCAGCAGAGTTAACACTTTTTTTCTTTCTCTTGAGCGTCAGTGAGTTGACTGTTTTTACTGGTGAGAGGTCTTTGATCAACAGAATTTTCATCAACAGATGTGACTTTGTGAGCGAACTCTGATTGTGCCTCATTGTTTTCGACAAAGCGAGTTGACGTTGAGGCGTTATTTGAAGTTGAGGTGTTAATTTCTGTGGTATTGATATGCTGATTAACACCTTCATTGCATTTGCTTCACTTTCGACAACATCCATTAAACCTGAGTTTTCATCCACACAACTATTGTCTTTTTGAACATTTTCAGTGTCATTATCGTTGTTTTCTGACGATCTATGATCATGATAGTTAGGACAACGTTTACGGATATGACCTTTTAGTCCACAATGAAAACAACGCAGTTCATCTACAGATACATAAACGGAATAGAAACGGTCATCATATTTGATCTGAATTACACCACTGATGTTCTCATTGTGTAACAAAACATGAACTTGTCGTCTGAGCGACTTCACATGTTTCACCGAAGCATTTTTACAACAAAGAGGGATTGCTCTTAAATGTCCAACAACTCTGCCAAGTTTCCATAAATGTTCCTCCAAAACTTCATCAGGAATGAAAGGAGGAACATTTGACAGAATTAATTTTGAAGCCAGTTTCACCATGTGTTCCACATCGACTAATTCATCAAACAAAGCAAACTTGGATTCAACAATACTTTCAACATTACCGAGTGTTGCTAAGAACACAACAACGGACTTATTCATTCTAGAAGCAGCAATAACAAATTCACTTCCGACTTTCTTTGCAATCTCTTCAACATAGCTTTCAACGGGACACCTTCAATATTACAGCATGCTTGCGTGTCAGATTCCAAATGGCTTGTCCTCCGGGCGGCCATATTGCTGACCACGGGTTAACAAATGACAAAAAATAAATCGAAGGAAATCCACCTAGTCGAAGATGAAACCGGACCAGAAACAAGACCCAAAAGAACTAAACACTACTCACAACATAAACTTATGACAATTGACGAAAGATGGCAGAAAAACAAAACAAGTAGCAGTTCGTGTTCTCTTCTTAATTTATAGATGTATTATGCGCACTCGCAGTAACGTTGTGACCCGTTGACCCTTTTTTGCACGTGCGTAGAGCAGGAAGTTGATCGTACCTAAATATCAGAGGTTACAGCTAGCTCCGATCGCGCGGATCGCGCTAAGTTTTCTGCCTGACTTCTACACCGTGTGAACTCCTTCGGAAGATTCTGTTGTATAAGGTAAACTTGCCGAATCAGGTCCACAGTTACAATGGATCAGCAATCAACAAAAATATACCTCTTTACAGTGATCCCATGATAAATTTGTGGAACCAGCGCTTAATTTTTAACTTTCCTGGGAGCACGATGCAAGGCCTGCGTGGCAGGGCTGTGTGTGTTACCGGCGTTGAGGCCACATAACGCCGGTACCCTGCGACACAGAGCCCACTGCCCGGAATTGTATTTCATGTTTGCATGCACGGCAGTTGTATTTCTTTTGGTGTTAAACTTCGCCATTGTACCGTCGACTGTTTGTCCCTCCCTGCCTGTCGTTGTTGATCATTTCGAATATATTGCCATGGGGCTGTGTATGGTATAAATTTATAAATATGATGCTGCATGGAGATCGAAACTTCTTCCGCCATCGCCACGATGAACGTACGTTGGTGCTCCGATGGACGACTGCACTCAAGTCTGCAGAGGTACGTCAAAGGTGATCGTCAAAACCTAAGCTTCCGCAATGACCCTCGGGGGCTAGGCTTCCATAACTGACGTAGGTTTCTAAAACTATATTTAATTTCCTTTCCCCTCAGTCTTTTGCTACACGCCAACAACGCCAAAGGAGTCTCGCCATAAAGAGGTTGGGAGGATCCGGACTAATGGAAGGAAACCAATTGAAGAGGAATTTTAGTCAGACGTACGACACCAGGATGATAAAATTTGCCTAAATAAAATTTGCTTCATGTGCATTATAACGTTTGTCTAGTCAAGATTGTAGACTGATTTTCAGGTTGTTTTGTATTGCTCTTGATTTTTGGGAAAACTTTTTCCTCCAAAACCCTAAGTTTGAGGATTTTCTTTCGGTTTTGTTCTTATTTTTTATCATCATTACATTTTTTGCACAGTGCAATGAAAGCATTTGTTCTTAGGTTAATATAAAAGACACATGTCAGCAGCATATCACTCATAGTTAGTTACTCAACAGGACTGTCCATGCAGTTTATATAAAGTACTACAAAAACAAAACAGAGAAACATTTATTTGCTGCAAGAGTATTTATTTGAAAATTATAATGCTTATATTGTTATACATTTCAACGTGTTGTGAAATATAATAAAGATACTGCAATGTGACTTAGTAGTGTCTTAGTGTCTTTTTTAATTCTGATACTCAGTCATGAAAAGCAATACGGAATTACTGGAATAACAATACTGACTAAATTTAAGGTATCTCTTGTAGAAATACCAAAACTGCAGACCTTCAAGATGCATCACCAAATTGACTAATCACAGGGCCAGGTTTCTTACCCATGTGACCCCATACATATATCATCTCAAAAACAAAAAAAAACTTAATATAAATGCTTGGTAACCCTAACATCAAAACTCTTTGACTCCGGTCTAAAACACAATTTGTTATTGTACTCTACAATATTTTATACATGCAACATTTATTTTAAAATGGGATCAAAATTCGAAATATTTATAATGGTGTATTTCTCCTCTTATCACTTTATATCGGACTCAGTTTAAATTTGAACCCATCTAAAGTGCGGTACGTACCCACTGACTTGATTCAATCACTGTCCCTCCACACCGTGATTCAATTTGTATGCTGCCACTTGACGTAGCCAGTCCAGCGTACAACGCTGTATGTTCCTGGCGTTACAAGGATGGGAGGCTGTATAGCGCCGGGAACACACACCATTGTACGCAGGGCTACCACTTGACGCAGCTGAACACTGGGACACAGATTAACAGAGTCGCAACGCTTGCATGCCTTTTGTTCCATGGTCGTCTCTGTAGACTATTGGCTTTTCATATTAAAATGAGCTCCAAGGTGTTAAACTTTTGGAGGCTTTGTTTGTGGTTGATAATTACACGAGATTATGCGAAAAATACGACGAGATGGCATCGTACTGCAAGGCGCGTAGCAACCATAGCTACTTTGTGAGCTCTCAGGCAAGAAACACTGCTTCACGCCAATCAAAACATAACACGCCAGCAGTGTCATAAACATGTCCTTCCTTGACGCACGTGCGAAAGAGGGTATGACTGACCGTTAACCATTGAGTAAAACCAGACAGTATCAATAAAAGACTTTCAAATTTGGTTCAAACACACTGATTATAAATTCATAAAAATATGAGAGGAATTTTAAAACTGTAAAACTCATTTTCCTGAAGCTCAAAACACTCCCGTTTTCGCCAGCACGTCAATTCTGCTCAGCACCACACGACAACAACAACACAAACTTTGCCGAACGTACTTTCGCTTCACAATTGGCGAAAATCCGAAAACTACCGAAGGATTCATGGTTGGCACTCTTCGGAAAAGAGAGGCGAGAGCAACCTGAGGCGAGGCGAACATGGATGGGTCACGTTACCGCTTCACGCCTTAAAAAATACCCGTTGCCACTCTATGTATGTTTCTCTATGACTGGGATGAAACTGTGGACATTGAAGGCTGTATTTTTTCACTAAAATAATTCCTTGGTGGGCTTTTCTATAAGTCGCCATGCATAAGATAGTTATATTCTTGGTACGTATACAAAGCTAAAAACGTCGGAATTTCCCAAAATAGAAGTAGGCCGCGATGCATGTAAGGAAATGCCGAGTGTCCCCCGATATCCCCAATGGCGCAACGACCATAAAATGCTGGCCTTTGTGTCCACAAATTGTTCATCGACAGTGTTGTTCAAGTGGGATGAAAAGATCGGCCAAAAAAGACACTGTATGATGGATTTGAATATAGCCGAATGAAATCATAGATATTATGACAGAAACAACATGGCGGAACCCTGAGAGGACCGCTGAAAGTATTACATAAAATCTAACGGAAATCCGAACTTTCCACCCTCGCTGGTAGCCATGACGTGAACTGAAAGTCCAAACTGTTTCTGCTTCCAAGCTTGACCCGAATATGTCTCTCCATCGCCTTTACACAAGAGCCGAAAGTACCCGGTGCGGGACGCGTGCCCTGAGAAAAGTCCATTTTCGTGTTAAACGGGTCGCTTATGCAAATGTAAATTTGCGCATGCGCAGTGCTCCACCATACATCTCTAAATTAAGAGAGAACACGAATTGAGTAGGAGCCCTTCTTCTGTACGTCTATCCAATATGGAGGAAAAGAAGAAGAAGAAGAAGAAGAAGAAGAAGATTTTGATTTTCAAATAAACGTTTATTACTAAAATTAGCTCCTGTACAGACAAGTACATATCAAAACAATTCGAATTTTGAGACAAAAAGCAAAAATGAATCTGACAAATGCTTTACAGCAAATGATGGTCAATTACTGAAAATACTAAACAAAATTGGACTGTAAAAATCAGCAAAAACTGCGAAATGACTATGAAACTGATGCTGGAGCGAGACGGAGAGAACTGGTGAAAGGGAAAACAGGTAGCTATATCACTTGCAACATGGGGAAGGAAACCAATTAAATCTGAAAAAAGCTCAATTTTGTTAATGACAAAAGGCAAGATGCGAGGTGCATGAAAAATCTCCACTGAATAGGAGAAAGCGAAACAAACATCCGAAACAAGAAAAAGCGACAGAAATTTGCAAGGAAATAGGACAGGAACACATTACATCTTGCAGAAAAAAGCCACCTAACCGCCAATGAGAAGGAGTATATTGAGAAAACTTTTCGTTGGCATGTGCATGCTTACGAAGAATCCTCCCAACTGACCACCCCCTTCCATTCCGTGAGGAGTACGGTGCCAGGACGAGATAGGATTGGCAAAGGGAAAGTGTGCTTAGAGGTGAAAGCATTTTCTTTACAACAAAATTGAATCAATAGTAAAAGTTCCATCAATGTCTACAGAAGCAATGACGTCATTAATACACCAAATGTTTTTGAAAGCACTTATGTTTGAAATGAGCGTGAAGTAATTATATTCTTCTATAATGCGAGCACAAACTCGCCTTTTAAAAACAGAAACAAGCATATTACTGATTGAGGGATCATGACCATTATTGCATTTCGTCTTGTTACATGAATTGCAATTTTAGATGTCGTAAAAAGGAAATTTACAAGCGCAAAAGTATTCTTGTCCATGTATGATTTATCAAAGGGTGGGCCTAAAACAAACCACCAGCACAGGCGACCCATGAAGTATTACTAAGATTTTCACACTGTTTTCTCTACCATTTTCTCTCCTTTCTTCATGCTCTGACTGATCGGAGTAAATAAAATAAATGGTTTATATAACCTAACCTAGCCTCTGTGACTCTTTATTTATTTTACACTCCATTACATGGACGTATATCTCTCATACACACATGCTGTAATTAATTAGTCAACACAACTAATTATGCTAATCCGTGGACTTATCAGAGGTTGGTCAACATTGGAAAGATAGTGATGTTAATGAAAAGGAGAAGGTATGAAGATCTTGGGAAACATGTCCTGAGGACGTCCGTAAACCTAGTGGACGCTTATATATTCATGATATGCGCATACAAACACTGCTCATTATCAAAAATAAACGGGAAGTTAGATCGAAAGGAAGGATGGAAACGCGCATGCTTTTCGTTGCCAAGCGCCAAATTCTAACATAACTAAGCAGACATGGTCCTGCTCCAAGTAAAAAATGCCAACAAGAAAGTATCGACCAACCAAGCAGAAAAAATTGCCGGAGTGGCCGTTTCATGAGTTTTTCAACAAATTATTTAGAGTTGTTTCAATATTTTCACGTCGTCGTTTTCTGGCAGTGTATATACCAAGTATAATTTACAAACCGCGTCATGATTCAAGGCACAATGGTGACACATTAAACAGGAACTTCCCCTATAAATGCCGGATTACAGTAATTCTATGCAAATGTCCAAAAGCCACGCTACTGATCGGACGTGCCGTGTTTGGTCCAAGAATCGTGTCATTTTACCGTGATCAAGCTGTTTGATGTCACCAAATGTCGCATATATTGTCTATGAATATACAGCAAATGCAGTCAAGTCGAAAATAAACTTTGAAAATGTCGTAATTTTTGTCAGCGCCGGCATATATTTTCAACAGCGTGTTCCGGAACGAGCATTTGACCCCTATTTGCAAATATCACGACACTGTCAATCATGAGTATTCAAATTTATCACGTGGTCAGAGCGATGTTTACCCCACTGGCCGAGACAAATATAACGCACCGACTTATCAGAGCAATGCAATTAGATAAAGATTACAAACAACAAATACTAACACGCATACATACATCCAGGGAAGAGTCAACGATACACGGTTTCTCTTTTTGGAGCATGTAGTGGTCCTGAAAAGGACCTTTGGCATTTGGTCCTGAGAAGGGCCGTTTTTTTTCGCGAACAATGCGGAAAATTTTCGTCCTTGGACGACGGTCCCAGGACCCCACCAGAATGTCGTCCGTTTTTTTTTCACACTAACGGACATCAAAGGGAGATAATGTACTGCGCAACTTTTCTATGCTTCTTCCTGTGACAAGACATTTGGGTGCTAAAAGGCTTGAAATGTGTTCTGATGTCACTCTCGTCATTTCCATCCACCAATGGCAAGTGCGAAACAAGTGTACAGCCTTAGTTGTGTCTAAGATCATATGTTCAAAATGATAGGACATTATCCTAGCAGAGGTCGTGTCACGGCTTCTTGTCACACGGAGTTTGACAGTGTAAGCTTGATGATAGCGTAGATAATATCGAAATGAACAAAAATTGCCTATTTGAGAGTATGTGACGTCAGGGCTTGACCTAAAAGTTGCAAGTCTCGAGTCTTAGACGATGTCACCGAAATCACCCTAAATTGTCGATAAAATGTGATCTCAGGGTCAAAGTTATGACCCTACTTAGGTCTCAGTCAGGAATACATCCGATGATCCGACATTGTAATCAAATAATATCTGGATATCTTTGTCTTACACGTCCATGATGAAATCAACACGTTCAAAAAAGTCAGTCCCGTAACGTCATCATACTGCAGTATCATCATGACATTTGTCTGTGTGTTTTGTCTGTAGAAAACGCCAGTGGCAGTAAAATGTAGACCATCTTTTCAAATTGGGTTGGAGTCGCCTCAGTTTACTCCAGTTGTCGTTCATTCATCAGAATAAACATTCAGGAAAAATTGTCCGGCTAGCGGAAAATGAGAAATCATGGCTCCACATCAGTCTTTGTTGCTCCATGCTCGCTGTTCATCAGCGTTTAGATTGCACACGTTTTATTGCAAGATGTGACAGCAAGTCTTACCATGTCGTTACTAGATAAAAGTTATAGAGGTATAGCATGACAAAAACGTAAGGCCTAGAAAATTAGAAAAAAGAAAAAAACAATATATAAATGCTACTTCACTGTATTCTCGTACCATAACTTGAAATTATGGAGGACATTGCCAGCTGATGCTATTGGGCATTCGGCTTTTCCGTTCACGTCCAATTTTCTTACGGTCTATTAGTCTGAGACAACAAATTACACCTGTGTACCCTAATCAAGACACAGATATAAACATGTGAGCTTTGGATACCCTACTCGTGACACAGGACATGTTCCAGAAACGATTCACATATTCAGCTTGCGTCTATAGATTGCCAACTTGGAGGGACCGTGCTTCTTTGTACCGTTTATCAAACTTGATACCAATGCCAGTCGATCCGTGTCGACAAATGTTACTAGTGATTGACGAAAACGGGCAAAGACGCATCTGTCTTTTCATTTTCGACAGTGTCGAAACGTTATCAGGCTTTGGAACTTAAGTCACGAGATAAACGAAAAATGCAAAAACTGCATGGACAGACAAGCGTCATTCGCGAGTATAGACAACTCTTGACGGCGATGTATCCGATCCGAACAAGCTTACTCGCGCGATCGCGGCGAACTACACACAGCGTCATGAAAATTGAAATATCAACGCTCGGATTTACAGTATTACAAGTCTAAGTTTCAATGTCAATGGAAAACTTTAAGTTCTGTTGTCACAAAATTTATGCATCGTGCGAATTCCTTTAGGCATATCGTATCGTATGCAGTCAAAGCTTACGTTACCTCAACGTACATTTCACCTCAATTACGTCACCCCGGGGTCAAAATCCTGCCAGTGACATTCACGCTTCACTTCGTTATGGTCGGTGTTGTGTTCCATCGTTTGTGAATTTGCGGACGTTGTCGGACGCTGCCAGCGCTGTTTATGTTTTCAATAGAAGGCGAAAATGTTGCCTTTGATTCATTCCTTATTACAACTGAATTAGTTATACATAAGATGTCATCATGCTGTAGTAAACAACAAAGTTTTAGTCGACGTTCACTCTGACTGCAGTTAGGCAGACCTCAAGCCCGGGACCTCAAGTTAGACGGGGTTTACTGCGGCCATAAAATGATCGCGTTCAGTTTATTTTACCCGTGGAGACAAATTCCTTGTTCAGGTTTCCATTACATTTAGACAGAAGGTGATAATTGAAATCCCTCTTAATCGGTAACAGATAGTGTTTACCCCTCCATTAACCATCGTCCACACGTGATTTCGAAAAATCCCGCCCAGTGTATGTAAATTATGAGCGTCATGAATAATCACTCTATTGTGCGCCCACGGTTCTGTAAGTTCCTGTTTAACAGGAGCACACACTGGATAATTTTGGCCAGCACTGTGAATTTTTTAAACTAGTCACCTTATTTTTCTCGCTATTAACTCCATGTCTACCGGTAACATATCGTTATTTTCTGTCTCAAAGTATGTACCAGCAACAGGCCTTTTGACGTCAAAGTCGGTTGTTTTACGGTAGCAACCAAGCACATGACTAGAATGACTGCACGGCGTCAAAGAGTTAATCTCGCTGGTTACTTTTTCGCCTAATAAAAGAGAGTTGGTTGCTACATGGAGCTAGGTTCTAGCTCCATGATCGCTATATTAGTCTAAGGAATTCATTGATTTTCAATCGCGCCTTATGCTGTTAGTGCACAAAATTCCCGAAGAAGCGGCGCACAGGCTATAAAACTTCGTTTGTACTGTTAGGCTAGCTTTGGGTCCATAGCTGTGGTGTTTTCGGACTTGGACTTTAACTTCACTACCACAGCCATGGGAACGTCCATGTTCTGCCCGACAGCACGCTTGTCGCAACTTTGTTTGTCGATATTTCGAAAATTTTCCACCCAAATTGCCAACACTCATGACAGCATGGTTATTAGGGGCCTACCACGACCAGAAATCTGCTCAAAAATCACCAAACTATCGCCGTTTTTCCAGCTTTTTCCGACATGACTACTCGCAGACCGTTCTTTTTCTGGCGTACAAGCGATTGACGAGGCTCAGTGCAGCCCGTCACTAAAGTCACCTGAGCGGTGACTTCGCAACATCGAAACAAAACTGACGTCACCGATGATGTCAGCCACTACGTTAAAAAAGCCCGTGAGAATTTTTACCAGCACTGTGAATTTTTTAAACCAGTCACCGTCATTTCTATTCACTCGCTATTATCTCCATGTCTGCCGGTAACATATCGTTATGGAGAAGTTTAGTTACACGTAATTGTTCCATCATCAGCTGATCAGTGATAACCATATGTCGCGTACGTGTAGAACATACGTTCGGAACGGCAAACAACACCTCTACACATACAAAATGTAGTCATAATTACGTGTACACTGTAGTATTTTTTAGATATTCTTGATGATTTCCATGAATTTAGACAAGAAACCTTGTAAACTATCATGGAAAACATCTTTGATATCCTAATATTTCGTAGAGTTGCACCAGCACAAGAAGTACTTGCTATATGATTTCCTTACATGAACGAAATGTTGTTATCTCATTCCACTTGTTATCTGACGCCGCCCCAAAGAGTTCTCCAAACCATATAAAAAAACTGTATCAAAGAAAATCGGCCGATTTAATTCAAGGATACAACGAGCTAGAATATTCCTCATATAATAATTAATGTTTCTAAAACTTAAACGAATTTCCATGTTTGTGAGAAAAAATACAGCAAAATTATCGAGAACGTGCAGCTAAACTGAAAGGCAGACCACCGTCCCTCCATCCACTGACGGTGGGCAGACAAAACCTTTAGCAACACCACTCGATTGAGAGAACCACGCTTAACAACACGAACTTTGACCCTAGTCAAAATCGGACTCGTCCCTGGGAATATGTTTACAAGTTTGCCCACATATAAACAACGTAAAGGTCAAAGGTTTCAACTTCCGACTTCCTGCTTTACGGACGTCCTCATGCCATGAACTGCAGGCAAGGCACTGGCAGGGTTTGCACCGTTCGCAACCATTTAAACGTTTGAAATCAGAGTAGCTAGCTCTCCCCGGCCATCGAAATACATTGGCTGCAGTAAATGTTGGATAAATGGTCATGATTGGCCGCAATTTGGTAATTTCTGGACACATTTCAGGAGAGCTTCTTACCTTCCCGTTTTAGTAACCATTCCTATCTTTTGCGATGTTGACCAACCTGTAAAATCCCTGATAAGTCCTGGATTAGCATAATTAGTTGTGTTGGCTAATCAATTACAGCATGTGTGTATGAGATATATACGTCCCTGTAATGGAGTGTAAAATAAATAAAGAGTCACAGAGGCTAGGTTAGGTTATATAAACCATTTATTTTATTTACTCCGATCAGTCAGAGCATGTAGAAAGGAGAGAAAATGATACAGCAAATAGTTTGAAAATCACCAGTAATACTTCATGGGTCGCCTGTGCCACCAGCATAAAATCTTGCATTCCTGACCAAGAAAAAGGTGACAGAGTTTACGAAGGAGAATGAACAAGGGAAAAGACGAAGGCATTCTAAAAATATGTGTAAAAGGTCATCTCTGGCACTACAGAAAATACAATCAGAGGATGAGCTATACCCAGAATGGAACATAAACGAGCCAGTTGCGTACGCACCGTGGAGAAGACGCCATTGAAGATCTCCTTCTTTTTTGGGCATTGGACTGAGATAACAAGAAGTGAATAAAGGTTTGATATTTTCCGTAAGTGAAAGCAGATCTCTCCAAACTGTATCTTGACGTTTATTGTTCCTATGAAAATTGGACATAATCAAGAATCTACCCTTTTCAAATTTATACAAGGGACAATTCAAAATAATATGGTCATCAGTGCCTTTACAAATAAGTTCGAAAGGTACGAAGGACGATGACAAGAATGAACGTCATCCAAATCAACTTCCTCTTCTAAATAACTTTGGATTTTGATTTTCCAATCACAGGGAATAGAGTCGACCAACGTCTTGACGGTATTTGTTAAAATTCTATCCGAATGAATAGAAACAATGTTTTTAAAATGGCTTGGGGAGCGCCAAGATTTTTGGAAAGGGTCAAAAAGATCTCCAACTTTTTAATGCCAGCACTGATAAAGTGATTAACAAGAGTACTATCAAGAGGGTTTGTAAAACTAACACAATCGTTGAAAAAAAGGCTTCATGGAAGATATCTTTGATTGAAAGGGGTCCACCTTTTCTCAGGAAAATACATGACTTCCAGACTCTCAAAAGTTCAAGATAAAAATTAGGAAGATAATCTGGAACAGACTGATAATTCACTGTAAATAGTGAGAGGCGTACTTGACATTACCAACATTCCGAAAATAAAATCAGCAAACAAAAATGAAGGATGATCCAGACCTGAATACAAATATCTTTGAAGATAATTTAACCTGAAAGCTTTCACTCGTGAAGAGAGATCGATAAGATTTTGCCCTCCTAACTTCAATGGAGCAAAAACTGTACGGCTTGGCAACCAATGTTTTCCTTGCCAGAAGAAATCAAGAAATTTGTGCTGAATTTCATCAATGATAAAAGCAGGAGGACAGAGGCAAATTAAACGGTGAAAGAGTTTAGTTGCAGCAAGTTGATTAATAACGATAACACGGCCTTGGAATGACATAGCAGGAGCATATCTATTCCACCAAGATAACTTATTGTCAATCTTTGTAACACACTCACTCCAGTTTTTTGAAATACTCATTACTGTTACCCAAATAAGTACCAAGGACTTTGAGACAATACTATTCCAATTTTTTTCAGTCGGATGATCGGTACGCCCACGCCAAGAGTTGACCCAAAGACCTTGGGACTGACGATATTAATTTTTGCATTACTGGCATGCTCATAGACAGAAAACCAATGTTTAAACCTCAAAAAATCAGTATCACAAGTTACAAGAGTATTAACATCATCAGCATAAGCTGAAAGTTTACATTTACGATCACTTGAATTTGGAATCATAACACCTTGAATACTGTCATCTTTTCTTATTCTGTGTAAAAGAGGTTCAATAACAATTGCATACAGCTGCCCTGATAATGAGCAACCTTGCCTTATACCACGTGAAAACTGAACTGGAGCAGTAAGGGAACTGTTAACACGAACAAGACTATCAGTTTGAGTATACAGAAGTTTAATAAAATTGATGAAATTTTCACCAAACCCGAACGCATGCAGAGTTTGAAAAAGATAATGATGACTGACACGATCAAAAGCTTTTTCCTGATCTAAAGAAAGAATACCAAGAGGAAGATTCATATCATTATGAAAATGAATGCAATCCCTAATTAAATGAATATTGTCAAAAATCTGTCTGCCTGGAACAGTATAACTTTGATCTACATGAATGATATCTTGCAAAACCTGCTTTAAGCGAAGCGATAAAGCTTTAGTGAAAATTTTATAATCAGAGCAAAGCAAACTGATAGGTCTCCAGTTCTTAAGAAGGGAGTTATCACCTTGTTTCGGAAGGAGTCTGATAACAGCTCTACGACAGGACGTTGGACGTTGAAAAACCTGGTGAAAATCGTTCCCCAATAGAGACCAGAATTTTTATAAAATTCACAAGGAATGCCATCAACACCAGGTGTTTTACCATTCGCAATGTTCTTGAGTGCAAAGGTGTACTCATCAAGACTAATGGGTTCATCAAGTTGCGTAACTTTGTCAGAAGGTAATTGAGGGAGATCATGAAGCAAAGTATTTTGTGCTTCGGGCGAAACAGGCTCAGCAGTAAACAGGTTTTGATAAAACTGGCGAGTAAGTTGACGAATTTCTCTCTGATTTTCAGTAATTGTATGATCTTCACGTTGGAGATGAGTAATGGATTTACGACAGCCTTTGTATTTTTCAAGAGAAAAGAAAAACTGTGAATTAGTATCAGAATCATTAAGCTGTTGAAAACAAGAACGAAAAACTGCACCTCTGGTATCAAGTTTCTGAAAACTGTCTAACAAGTCTTTTTGCTGATGATATCTTGTTTCCAGAGAAGGCTGAGTATGAATCAATGTTTCCAAAGTACGAATTTCCTCAATAAGCTTTTGTTTTGAACGTTTAAAGTGATGAACTCGTTCAGCGCTGTACTGCTGACTTAATTCTTTAATCTTTTGTTTATCTATACCCCACCAAGACTGAAGAGAAGAAAAACCTATCCTTCTCATTACGCCAACCTTCCGAGAATTCCTTAATTAAAGTACAGTAATTTTCATCATTAAGAAGACTAGTATTGAGACACCAAACTGGATTTTTGTTGACACTCGAATTCATAGTTAAAACAAGAGAAACAAGAGAGTGATCAGATAAATCAGTAGGAGAGTCAATAGACACAGATTTAATTTTCGAAGTCAACCTCTTGTTGATGAAGAAAGTATCAATGCGACTTTTTTGCTCTCCTCTCTGCCACGTAAAATTTTGAGCCTGCTTATGAAAATAACGCCAGGCATCAGAAAGCTTACAGCGATGAACAAGAGAAGCAAAAAACTGCGAAGACTTCAAATGTGGTTCAATATGAGACGACCTATCTAAATCAGGAACAAGAGTACAATTAAAGTCGCCCCCTATGACAATATTTTCATTATCAAGATCAAAATCAAGGAGAAATTACGAAGACTTTCAAAGAAAATACAACGATCATCTCCACTTGAAGGAGCATAAATATTAAGCAAATGAAAGGAAGTGTCATCCATTTTAATATGCAAATGAAGTAGACGACCCTGGACGACACTATTTACAGAAACAACATCAACATTTTTGTTACGTGGAAACAGCACTGCAACCCCAGCAGAATTACTAGTACCATGAGAGAAATAAATAGGCGCGCGCCAAACTACTTGCCACTGCGCCTGATTAGCTACTGTAGAATGGGTTTCTTGTAAAAAATAAAAATCAGCATAATGATTGGACTTCAACGAAGACAAAATGTTATACCGTTTCAAAGAATCATGGCAACCATTAACGTTCCAAGAAATGAAACTTGCCATCACTAGACAAGCAAAAACAAGAACGATTTTACTTCCCATGTTTAGTAATAGCCAAGCTTTTACATTGTCTAACATGTTGTTGTAACTTTGCCACAAGTTTATGGATACGAACTTTTTGTTGACTAGTGACAATATCTGACCTGCGTAAGTTAGAAAATGACTTTATGAGAACTTTAAAATCTGAGCAGTAATCTTTACATTTTTCTATCATATTTTTAGAGCCTTTAATGTCTTCTAAAAACTCAAGCAAATTAGACGGCTTGATTTGTAGCTTTTCTTGAAATTCTGATAAGTCAGAAATTTCAGACACAACAGACTCATTGTCATGATCAGACATTTCGCTGAGAACATCAAAGGAGTTTGATGTTTTCACTCCTGACCAAATAAGCTGATTTTGAGAAGCTTTTCTTGGAGACTGTGACTGAGAAATAAACAAATCCTGAGACTCATTTACATTGATATCTGAAAAAGGAGTCTCAGGAAACTCAAGTGATTGAGACTGAATAAGTGAAGATGATGACGAAGAAGGGGGGTCGAATGATAAAACGGGAGTAGAGGGGAGCGGAGAATACGAAGGCGAAGCAGGGGTTCGTACCCTGTCTTCATCGGCATGGACGTTAACGTTTGCAGCGAGAGTTAACACCTTTTTCTAAGTTCTCTTGAGCGTCAGTGGGTTGACTGTTTTTACTGGTGAGAGGTCTTTGATCAACAGAATTTTCATCAACAGATGTGACTTTGTGAGCTGACTCTGATTGTGCCTCATTGTTTTCGACAAAGCGAGTTGACGTTGAGGCGTTACTTGAAGTTGAGGTGTTAATTTCTGTGGTATTGATATGCTGATTAACACCTTCATTTGCATTTGCTTCACTTTCGACAACATCCATTAAACCTGAGTTTTCATCCACACAATTATTGTCTTTTTGAACATTTTCAATGTCATTATCGTTGTTTTCTGACGATCTATGATCATGATAGTTAGGACAACGTTTACGGATATGACCTTTTAGTCCACAATGAAAACAACGCAGTTCATCTACAGAAACATAAACGGAATAAAAACGGTCATCATATCTGAATTACACCAATGATGTTCTCATTGTGTAACAAAACATGAACTTGTCGTCTAAACGACTTCACATGTTTCAGCGAAGCATTTTACAACCAAGAGGGATTGCTCTTAAATGTCCAACAACTCTACCAAGTTTCCATAAATGTTCCTCCAAAACTTCATCAGGAATGAAAGGAGGAACATTTGACAGAATTAAATTTGAGGCCGGTTTCACCATGTGTTCCACATCGACTAATTCATCAAACAAAGCAAACTTGGATTCAACAATACTTTCAACATTACCGAGTGTTGCTAAGAACACAACAACGGACTTATTCATTCTAGATGCAGCAATAACATTTTCACTTCCGACTTTCTTTGCAATCTCTTCAACATAGCTTTCAACGGGAACACCTTCAATATTAGTACACCTGACAGCATGCTTGCGTGTCAGATTCCGAAATGGCTTGTCCTCCCGGGCGGCCATATTGCCGACCACGGGTTAACAAATGACAAAAAATAAAATCGAAGGAAATCCGCCTAGTCGAAGATGAAACCGGACCGGAAACAAGACCCCAAAGAACTTAACACTACTCACAACATAAACTGATGACAATTGACGAAGGATGGCACTTCTCACTGGTAGAAAATCAAAACAAGTAGGAGCCCTTCTTCTGTACGTCTATCCAATATGGCGGAAGAAGAAGAAGACGATTTTTGATTTTTCAAATAAACGTTTATTACTAAAATTAGTCTCCTGTACAGACAAGTACATATCAAAACAATTCAAATTTTGAGACAAAAAGCAAAAATGAGATCAGACAAATGCTTAATGGTAAAATGATGGTCAGTTATTGAAATACTGAGCAAAATTGAACTTATTAAAAACAGTAAAAACTGCAAAGTGGCTAAGACACTGAAGCTGAAGCGAGACGGAGAGAACTGGTGAAAAGGCAAACAGGCAGCTATAACACTTGCAACATGGGCAAAGAAACCAATTAAATCTGAAAAAAAGCACAATTTTGTTATCGACAGAAGGCAAGATGCGAGGTGCATGAAAAATCTCAACTGAAGGGTGAAAGCAAAACAAACTTCGAAACAAGAAAAAGCGACAGAAATTTGCAAAGAAAAAGGACAAGAACACCTTACATCTTGCAGAAAAAAAAGCCACCCAACCGCCAATGAGAAGGGAATAAATTGAGAAAACTCTTCTCAACTGACTACCCCCTCCCATTCCGTGAGGAGTACGGTGCCCAGGACGAGTTAGGTATTGGCAAAAGGGAAAGTGTGCTTAGAGGTAAAAGCACACAAAAGAAAAAAGTGATCACAACAAAATTGAATCAATAGTAATTGTTCCATGAATGTCTACGGAAGCAATGACGTCATTAATACACCAAATGTTTTTGAAAGCACTTATGTTTGAATTGAGCGTGAAGTAATTATATTCTTCTAAAATGCGAGAACAAACTCGCCTTTTAAAAACAGAAACAAGCATATTAATGATTGAGGGATAATGACCATTAATTGCATTTCGTCTCGTCACATGAATTGCAATTTTAGCTGTCGTAAAAAGAAGATTTAAAGCGCAAAAATATTTTTGTCCATGTACGATTATCGAAGGGTGGGCCTAAAACAAACCACCAGAATAAAATTTTGCATTCCTGACCAAGAAAACGGTGACAGAGTTTACGAAGGAGAATGAACAAAGGAGAAAGACGAGGGCATTCTAAAAATATGTGTAAAAGGTCATCTCTGGCACTACAGAAAATACAATCAGAGGATGAGCTATACCCAGAATGGAACATAAACGAGCCAGTTTAGTACGCACTGTGGAGAAGACACCAATGAAGATCTCTTTCTTTTTGGGAATTGGACTGAGACAACAAGAAGTGAATAATAATAATAATAATAATAATAATAATAATAATAATATAATAATAATAATGATAATAATTTAATTCTTAGAAGAAATGCACTACACATACGTCTCAGTTGACAACAAACAAAACAAAAGACAAAACAAAAATCCATTACAAGAGTCACAAGTGGAAAAAGTCCAAATATCCAAAAGTAAATGAAAAAAAGTAAAAATTCAATAAACGCATTAAAAAGCAGGCAAGCAAGCAAAATGACCCATACAAGACTCGTACGGCATTAAAAATTCATCATGTCGAAAAGGTCAGCACAAAGTTGTAACAAATGCAAAAATGTTTAAAAAAAAGTCGCAGAAACGAATAAAAAACAGTTCCAGATAAAAAATGACTGATCATCCCTAGCATGAATAATACTGGCTGAAAAGATAAGCCTTTAAACTACGTTTAAAACAGTCAACAGATGTAGCATTGCAGATCTCGGCTGGCAGAGAATTCCACAGAGACGGTGCAGAAACAGAGAAAGCCTTCTGACCATAGACTTATTAAATTTCCATAAGGTGGCACTAATCGCAGAGAATCGGCAGATCTAAGATCTCTAGCAGGGGTGTAGAGCTCAACCAGGTCAATAAAATATAGTGGTGCAACACGATGAATAACTTTGTGAACAGTCAGCATGATTTTAAACTTGATGCGTGCCTCAACAGGTAGCCAGTGTAGATCGATTAGTACAGGTGTGATATGGTCGAATTTACGGGTTCGAGAAATAAGGCGGGCAGCAGCATTTTGAAGTGATTGAAGGCGTTGAAGTTGAATCTTGTTGATGCCGTATAAAAGACCGTTGCAGTAATCTAGACGAGAGGTGATAAATGCGTGAACCATTTTTCCGTTGTGGACTTGTCCAACAGCTGACGGATCTTGCCAATCCTAGACAGAGCATAAAAACCATTTCTGCAGATATGACTAATTTGGTCGCACATAGAGCCAGACTGATCAAGGGTAACGCCAAGATTAGCAGATGGAGCAATATCAAACTCGCCAATCCTTAGGCTTGGAAGTTTCACTACATAAGATCTCAGTCCGGACGAAAATGAACAACCTCCGTTTTGTCATCATTAAGAATTAACATATTTGAGTGAACAAAGGTTTGATATTTTCAGAAAGCGAAAGCAGATCTCTCCAAACTGTATCTTGACGTTTATTATTCCCATGAAACCGACATTAAATAGGTAACATTTGGAATGGTCATGAGAAATGTTACATAATTAGGTACCAGTCTGAGAGCGCCCTCTTCTGGCCATGCTCTGTACATTGTAGTGTTCAATCTATATGCTTGGGGCCTGCATGTGACCTCTTGCTCTATCTCCGCTGTAACTTTTCCATCTTCGCTGCCGTAGTTATGGATAACGCAGAGCAACAACTTTTAGATCTTGGTCTGGAGCCAAGTCCGGCAACTAAAAGAGGCATATCTACCCGCAGTAAAGTGTCAAAATCATCGACTGCTGCCAGAACAGGGAGAGTTCGAGTCATACCACAGAAGAAAGTCAAGATGGCGACGGCCCGCCCTAAAAAAGGCGGGAGAAGTAGTACAACTGACTCAGATAGCTACGGACTTTCAGAAGTAGAGCAGCTCAAGCTAGAAAAGGAAGAGTTACAGCTGGAGATAGAAACATTGCAGCAGAGGCAGGAAGTTGACGCTCTCCGTCAACAATTGCAAGATATGCGGATTCAGAAGTCTAGCCCACCTCAGACTCATCATACTGCTTTTGCCACTGGCACTGCCGATGTGCTGAAGGCGCCAAACCCGTCTTCGGCGTCCTCCGCAGGGTCCGATCCGAACAACCTGTCACTACCAGATCTCAGAAAAATGGCGAAGGAAGAATCGCACCTACAGTGGTCCCTAGCATCTGGCAGCCCCTGGTTCCACGGTAATACTGGTCTTGCTAACAATGCTAGTGAGGTTAGGCGATCGCCCAATTGTGAATTTATTTCCGTTGGTAGCCGGAGCCAACGCAGAGCAAATATCAAGGCCAGGTAATGTACAAATGAAGTCCATGCAGTTCAATACAAGAACCGACCGAGTGCATCACATTGTTTTATGGCCACACATGTTTGTCAGAGCGAACATTTACTGGTGCTACACCAAAGTTTGATGATTTGTCCATGGCAGAATTCATGGAAGGTAATTTGGCTATACTTCAGCTGCCAGCTTTATCTGATCTCGAGAAAAAACAACGCCTACAACATTTGCAGTCCCTCATGAAGGACGCTAACCTGTTTCCCTGGGATGCTATTTTGAAGTTTGAAGGGGCGCTGTTGACAGATATGGAGTCAGTTTGAAAACATGGACTGATGACAATGTTGACCTGAGAGAACAGTATTTACTCCCCCGCATTGGTGAAATAAAGAGAGACAATAAAGCTAACAGTAACAAAACCAAGAAAAAAGATCAGTTCAATGTTTGCTACAAATATCAAAACAACAAGTGTGAGAGAGTAGAGGATGAGTGCTCCTTTAAGCACTTCTGTGAAGCTTGCCTAAAATTGCGCAACAGTGTAGCAAAGCATCCCAAGAGTGCCTGCCCATGGAAGGACAAAGCTTATCGCGAGAAGGAAAGCCAGCAAGCCACTGCGGATAAACCTGAGGTAGATACTGTTGTACATGTTCAGGTTGAACTTGATGACAACAATAACAAAGTCTCACGTAAATTCAATGACATGGTAGAGGTTGGGGTTAATTGTAACATAGTTGGTGCAGACCATGCATATGTAGAGAGCCCTAGTGATGCAGTCACGAACTGTAGTGTTGCCTTGCAAACAGAGGCAAATTCTTTCAGGTTTTCCCATCGGTTTCAGCATGTTGACATTTGTTCAATTGAGAACTTTAACACTGATGTTGTATTGGCAAGTAATGATGATACCACAGTATTAGTGTGCCACAATGATGACTCAAATGCCAGTGTCAACAATAACACAGTATTAGCGTGCCAAAATAACGGCTCAAATGCCAGTGTTGATGGTACCACCACAGTAGTGTGCCAAAATGATAACTCAAATGCCAGTGTTGATGATGCCACAGTAGTGTGCCAAAATGATGGCTTAAATGCCAGTGTCGATAATGCCACAGTCTTAGTGTGCCAAAATGATGGCTTAAATGCCAGTGTTGATAATGCCACAGTCTTAGTGTGCCAAAATGATGGCTTAAATGCCAGTGTTGATAATGCCACAGTCTTAGTGTGCCAAAATGATGGCTTAAATGCCAGTGTTGATGATGCCATAGTATTAGCGTGCCAAAATGATGGCTAATGCCAAAATGATGGCTTAAATGCCAGTGTTGATAATGCCACAGTCTTAGAGTGCCAAAATAATGGCTCAAATACCAGTGTTGATGATGGCTTGAATGCCAGTATTGATGATACTACAGTATTAGTGTGCCAAAATGAGGGCTCAAATGTCCGTGTTGATGATAACACAGTTTCTAATGACTTGAATGCGGTCCTTTATGACATCAATGGAAATGTGAGGTTGCCAGAGTGGGAGGCTGCCACTCATGATAACATCAACATGCTAAGTAATAGTGGCCTTCAATGGCACCCACGTCTCCACACAATATGATAGATATTGTGGAAAGTCATAACAGAGTTGTAAATTCAGGTTTACCTAATTATCAAAGTTGCAGAATTCCGGTGCCTTCCAATTTGGAAATTCCTATTTGGAGGACCGAGCTACAAAATTATCATGACAACATAGTTTGTGATTTCTTGCAGTATGGTTGGCCAGTGTCCTACACTGCTCCGGAGCTTCCACATTCCACCATGAAAAATTATCGGTCTGCTATAAATTACCCAGCGCATGTAGATAGGTGGATAATCAAAGAAGTTTCAGCTGGTGCTTCCGTTGGACCATTTACTCATAACCCTCTTGCCATGCCACTGACTATTTCTCCAATGCAAACAGTTGACAAAAAAGATAGTGATGACAGGCGTATTGTTTTTGATCTAAGCTTTCCTGTTAATCACTCTGTTAATGATGGCATCCCCAAGGGACAGTACTTGGGTGACGATATTGAGCTTCACTACCCATCTATTGATGATTTTACAGATATGATAACTCGCAAAGGAAAAGGGTGCTTACTGTTTAAACGAGACTTAAGTAGAGCATATCGACAGATCCCAGTTGATCCGGCAGACTACCATTTACTTGGTTATACATGGAGGGAAGTTTATTTTTTATTTAACTTTGCCTTTTGGTCTCCGGACAGCAGCACTTGCTTGTCAGCGTACAACAAATGCCGTCAACTACTTTTGTCCAACAAGGGTATGAGTGTATCAATTACTTAGACGATTTTGGTGGGGCTGAAACCCCAGATAGGGCACTGTCAGCATTTAACCAACTTGGTATGGTGTTAGACGAACTTGGCTTGCAAGAATCTGAACAGAAGGCAGTTCCCCCAACCCCAGTCATGACCTTTCTGGGAATTCAACTGAATACTTTAACATGACCATGGAGGTACACCCGACATGCTTACAGAAATTGAGCAGGAACTGTCTAAATGGGCTACCAAAACAAGGGCCACTAAACGTGACTTGCAATCCCTCATAGGGAAACTAGCATTTGTTGCCAAATGTGTAAAGCCGAGTAGGTTATTTCTCTCTAGAATGCTAGAGCTTTTGCGTTCAGTAAAATACAATCATCACCATGTTTATCTAAATAATGCCTTTAAAGCTGATTTGCGATGGTGGACAAATTTCCTCAGGGAATATAATGGTGTCTCCATTATTAACAATTCTAGTTGGTCTAGTCCAGATGAGATATTTTCTTGCGACGCATGTCCTACAGGTGGTGGTGGTCTTAGTACTAATGAGTACTTCCATTTTGAATTTCCTGACTTTATAAAGGCTGACAACCTTCATATGCATTGGAGTTGTTTACAATTACTGTCGCGGTGAAGCTGTGGGCAGATCAGTGGTCAGGGATGAAAATTCAGGTGTTGTGTGATAACCTTGCTACTGTGTGGGTCATCAACAATGGTAAATCCAGGGATGCATTCATGCTTGCTTGTTTGAGAGAATTATGGTTGATCGCAGCATTGCATGAGTTTGAGTTGCGGGCTGTCCATGTAGCTGGTGCCAATAATAGACTAGCTGATGCCTTAAGCCGGTGGCACATCGATCCCAAATATGAAAATGAATTCAAATCAATGGTAAATACCAATGACATGTTAGAAAGACATGTTACTGTATCAGACGTACAAATTGTCAATGAGTGGTGATTTATTGGTATTTATCTTGCAGGTGACTGCCAAACACCAATCCAAGTCCTAGATGATGAGGTCACTACCTCATTTAGATCAGCTTTAGCTGAAGGCACTCGCCGCAATTTAACATCACAGCTGAAAGGTTACTTTTTATTCTGCAAGTTTTTTGACCGAACACCTGTGCCAGCTTCAGTCCAGACAGTGTGTAGATTTATTCAATTTTTAGCCAGATCAGTAACTTCTAGTGGTACTCTGTATAATTACTTGCATGCAATTAGAAGTTTACTCGTATTCATGTTTTTTTCCCCTGTGGCAGCTGATCATTACATTGTCAAATTACTTTTGAAAGGTCTTGCCAGAAATGTTTTACAGCCTCCAAAGCAAAAGTTGCCAATTACTCCAGACCTTTTATGCAGGTTTCGCTCCTTTCTCGACTTGTCTACCCCGTATGATGCTACCCTTTGGGCAGCTATTTTGATAGGGTTCTTCTCCTTTTCCGCAAATCCAATCTTGTTCCTAAATCCGGTGCTGAATTTGATCCACATAAGCACCTCTGTAGGGGAAAAATCATGTGTTCAGAACATGGCCTTATCATTGGAGTAACCTGGTCCAAGACAATTCAGTTTCGTGAACGTTGTTTAACAATTCCACTTGCTACTTACCAGGTTCGGTTTTTTGCCCTATGCAGGCATATGTTCATATGTGTAGTCTTATCCCAGCTTTGCCGTCAAGCCCGGCCTTTTTTTATCCAGTAGCTGATAAATTAGTGCCCTTGACTCATTCAGGGCTGGTGGGAGGGTTAAAGAAACTTGTGGAAAAATCTGGTTACCAAGCAAGTAATTATGCAGGTCATAGCTTGCGCAGAGGAGGAGCCAGCTTTGCCTTTGCCAGTAACGTCCCAGGGGAACTGATTAAACTTCAGGGAGACTGGCAATCTAGTGCCTATTTGCGCTACCTCAGCATTCCCTTTCACCAAAGGTTTTATGTCTCCTTTCAAATGGGCAGGTCAATCCTTAGTGCTTACAAATAGTCTTGGGCTCCCTCCCTTCCATGTTCTACACTAGCAGGGGGGTTAGTCCTTGTTTGGCAGCAGTTTGGGCCAGCAAGAGCCTCGCTATCACTTTATTAAACACGGGCTCTTGCCCTAAAACTGCCAAACATCGTCCTTGTGTGTTTGTCATGTTTTCAGTGAGTTTAGACTAATTTAGGTAACATTTGAATGGTCATGAGACATGTTACATAATTAGGTACCAGTCTGAGAGCGCCCTCTCTGGCCATACTCTGTACATTGTAGTTTCAATCTATATGCTCGGGGCCTGCATGTAACCTCTTGCTCTATCTCCGCTGTAACTTTCCCTCCCACCCACCACAACCTAGCTTAGTTAACTTTATTTTACAAGTTTCTAAGCCTTGTATTTATCACTTACTTGACAATGACTGTATTACCGTTCAATTTGCAATATTCATGTAGTGTTTGATTGGACTCACTTAGAGCAGTTTACTTGTTCAAGTTGAGCTGGGCCAGCAAGAGGCTCGCTATCACTTTATTAAACACGGGCTCTTGCCCTAAAACGCCAAACATCGTCCTTGTGGGTTTGTCATGTTTTCAGTGAGTTTAACACTAATTGGACATAATCAAGAATTTATAAATGCTACCCTTTTCAAGTTTATACAAGGACAATTCAAAATAATATGGTCATCATTGCCTTTACAAATAAGTTCGAAAGAGTACGAAGGACGATGACAAGAATGAACGTCATCCAAATCAACTTCCTCTTCAAAATAACTGTGGATTTTGTTTTTCTAATCACAGGGAATAGAATCAACCAACGTCTTGACAGTATTTGTTAAAATTCTATCCGCATGAATAAAAACAATGTTTTTAACTGGCTTGGGGAGCGCCAAGTTTTTGGAAAGGGTCAAAAAGATCTCCAACTTTTGTAATGCCAGCACTGATAAATTGATTAACAAGAGTACTATCAAGAGGGTTTGTAAAACTAACACAATAGTTGAAAAAAGGGCTTCATGGAAGATATCTTTGATTGAAATGGGTCCACCTTTTTCTCAGGAAAAGACATGACTTCAAGACTCTCAATAGCTAAAGGTAGGAAGAAATTCTGGAACAGACTGAAAATTCACTGTAAATAGTTGAGAGGTGTAGTTGAGATTATCAACACTTCAAAAATAAAAATCAGCAAACAAAAATGAAGGATGATCCAGACCTGAATACAAGTATCTTTGACGATAATTTAAACTGAAAGCTTTCACGTGAAGAGAGATCGATGAGATTTTGCCCTCCTAACTTCAATGGAGCAAAAACTGTTCGACTTGGCAACCAATGTTTTCTTGCCAGAAGAAATCAAGAAATTTGTGCTGAATTTCATCAATGATAAAAGCAGGAGGACAGAGGCAAATTAAACGGTGAAAGAGTTTAGTTGCAGCAAGTTGATGATTAATAACGATAACACGGCCTTGGAATGACATAGCAGGAGCATATCTATTCCACAAGATAACTTATTGTAAATCTTGTAACATACTCACTCCAGTTTTTGAAAAATACTCGTTACTGTTACCCAAATAAGTACAAGGACTTTGAGACTAATACTATTCCGAAGAATTTCAAGCGGATAATCAGCACGCCTACGCGATGAGCCGACCCAAAGACCTTGGGACTTACGATAGCTAATTTTTACATTACTGGCATTCTCATAGACTGAAAACTAATATTTAACCTCAAAAAATCAGTATCAAAAGTTACAAGAGTATTAACGTCATCAGCATAGTCTGAAAGTTTACATTTACGATCTCTTGAATTTGGGATCATAACACCTTGAATACTGTCATCTTGTCTTATTCTGTGTAAAAGAGGATCAATAACAATTGCATACAGCTGCCCTGATAATGAGCAACCTTGCCTTATACCACGTGAAAACTGAACTGGAACAGTAAGGGAACTGTTAACACGAACAAGACTATCAGTTTGAGCATACAGAAGTTTACTAAAATTGATGAAATTTTCACCAAACCCGAACGCATGCAGATTTGAAAACGATAATGAAGACTGACTCGATCATAAACTTTTTCCTGTTCTAAAGAAAGAATACCAAGAGGAAGATTCATGTCATTATAAAAAAGAATGCAATCCCTAATTAAATGAATATTGTCAAAAATCTGTCTGCCTGGAACAGTATAACTTTGATCTACACGAATGATATTTTGCAAAACTTGCTTTAAGCAAAGCGACAACGCTTTAGTGAAAATTTTATAATCAGAGCAAAGCAAACTGATAGGTCTCCAGTTCTTAAGAAGGGAGTTATCACCTTGTTTCGGAAGGAGTGTGATAACAGCTCTACGACAGGACGTTGGAAGAAGGTCATCGGAAATTGACTTTTGAAAAACCTGGTGAAAATCGTTTCCAAGTAGAGACCAGAATTTTTATAAAATTCACAAGGAATGCCATCAACACCAGGGTGTTTACCATTCGCAATGTTCTTGAGTGCAAAGGTGTGCTCATCAAGACTAATGGATTCATCAAGTTGCGTAACTTTGTCAGCAGGTTAATTGAGGGAGATCTTGAAGCAAAGTATTATGTGCTTCGGGCGGAACAGGCTCAGCGGTAAACAGGTTTTGATAAAACTGTTGAGTAAGTTAACGAATTTCTCTCGGATTTCAGAAATTGTATGATCTTCACGTTGGAGATGAGTAATGGATTGACGACATCCTTTGTACTTTTCAAGAGAAAAGAAAGACTGTGAATTAGTATCAGCATCATTGATCTGTTGAAAACGAGAACGAATAACTGCACCTCTGGTATCAAGTTTCTGAAAACTGTCTATCAGGTCTTTTTTCTAGAAGCAGCAATAACTTTTCACTTCCGACTTTCTTTGCAATGTCTTCAACATAGTTTTCAACGGGAACACCATCAATATTAGTACACCTGACAGCATGCTTGCGTGTCAGATTCCGAAATGGCTTGTCCTCCCGGGCGGCCATATTGCCGACCACGGGTAACAAATGAAAAAAAAAAAATCGAAGGAAATCCACCTAGTCGAAGATGAAACCAGACCGGCAACAAGACCCAAAATAACTAAACACTACTAACAACATAAACTGATGTCAATTGACGAAGGATGGCACTTCTCACTGGTAGAAAAAAACAAAAACAAGTAGGAGCCTTTGTTCTGTACGTCTATCCAATATGGCAGAAGAAGAAGAAGAAGATTTGATTTTTCAAATGAACGTTTATTACTAAAATTATTCTCCTCTACAGAAAAGTACATATCAAAACAATTCACATTTGAGACGAAAAGCAAAAACGAGATCAGACAAATGCATAATGGCAAAACGATGGTCAAATATTGAAAATACTGAGCAAAGTTGAACTATTAAAAACCAGCAAAAACTGCAATGTGGCGAAGACACTGAAACTGGAGCGAGACGGAGAGAACTGGTGAAAAGGCAAACAGTTAGTTATAACATTTGCAACATGGGCAAAGAACCAAATAAATTTGAAAAAAGCACAATTTGTTATCGACAGAAGGCAAGATGCGAGGTGCATGAAAGATCTCCACTGAAGGGGAAAGCAAAACAAACTTCGAAACAAGAAAAAAGCGAAATGTTTATGTTTCTCTATGCATGCATTTTTGTCAAAATAGATCTAAGTCGTGGCTGCAATTATCATTCTGCAGCTCTGAAATCTTTCTTTATAAAAGGCTAGTTTTGCCCAACATTTAGCCGGAAAACATTAACTTAATGTGTAATAGTGTGATGGAATATGCTGAATCTGTTTGTGAAGAGCTGGTTCCAGAAGCTGAGAGGATTAACAACAAGTACAAACCACTGCTGCAATTGTTTGGAGCCTGCCATATTTCTTTTTCTCTAGCAAAAAATATCCCAGGGGGAAATCACTATACACGGTGACTACTAAAGTATTTTATACGACTAACTTTGCAATGTTTCTTTTACATTTCAGTCACTATAGAAGGCTGTCTCATATTACTGTTGACTATTAATATGAAAGTCAATGAACAGTAAAATATTGGTCTTACTTTGATTTATCCAAGTACATATAAAGCGTGAAAAATGAAATGTACATGAGTTTTGTCATATTTCAGCTGAAATAAAATAAAAATAGTCCACAGTAGTTTGCGACTGATATTGAGATATCAAGAGGGGCAGGATACTGTTCACAAATTCATATATTTTACTCTTATTGTCATTGTTATTATTATTGTAAATTTTAACCTGTGAAATATTTTCTTGTGTGTTGCTAAAATTAGGCTAACAAAGTTTTGGTGCATGAAAAGTCAAAGTAAGTCAGTTGGCATTTTGACTAAAAACTTTAAAAGTTTGTTTAATATTTTTCAGCAGTTTACCTCGATCATATTCTCAGTACCTCATAATGATTCTATTTAGTGTTTCTCTGAGATTAACTAGTCCAGGGTTTATGGTTTAGCATGGTTATTCAACCCAATGACAGTATTTTTGAATGTCTCATATATAGAGTATACAAGTCTGTTTATCGTGTTATGAGATAGTCACACATCGATGTCAAATCGAACACAGTGTTAAAATTTTTCTTCACTTTTCTTTCCAGATGCCAATATTACTGCTCTCTTGGAATATTACAAAGAAAATTTTCTAAAAGAGCCAATATTTCCAAACTGCACATTCTAGAATGCCACACACTAGATCAAATCAAAGCTACCAGAATGGGGTTGGGCTTCTTTGGGGAAAGTGTTTGGAAGCCATCCACCATAAGATCAATATTGCCTACTTAAACTATTGTTCATTCCAGATGACTTGAGACAATATAAATGTATCATGAATGACCACCATATACATGTAAATACCCATCTAACCAACGCAACACAGAAATGACAAAGACATAGTTACATCGCGAATAAACACAGATGGAATTAAATCACAAATAGACAAGGATGGAATTATATCACAAACAAGGACAGAATTAAATCACAGTAAAGATGGAATTTAATCAGAGAATGGAAAATTGTACAAGGGACTGTATGATATTGCATTATGATACTGTATTAAAATATATATGGATTGTCAATAAAGGTTTTTAAAATAGGCCAATCATGGTCTCCGGAGTTCATTGAATGAACGTCCTTTGAGAGTTAGTGTGACAAGTAAAGGTTAAGGAGTCAGTAGCTGTAACCTTTGCTTAACTTTTCTGAATTTTTGTTCTTTGTATCAACAGCTGTGTCATTGTCCTCTCAATAAAGTGTATTGATAGTTGACTCTCTTGGGCTAGTGTTGACTTGAACTTGAAGTAAGTTGTGAAAAAAACTATTTCACCAATGTATAGGATGTGTTGAGAAGACAAAATGCTTTCTGGAGGTGAATGCAGTTATTATGGTTAAAAGTGATGAATAATTTATTGAAAAAATCGGCAAATGTCCCTTTACAATAAAGACTTTAAACTTTTCAAACCTCTTTTTTTAATACTAGCCATAAATTAGATTTGATGACCTTTTGAAATATAAAACGATTTCGTTTGAAAACATATTTTATTTGTTGACACTGAAGCAGGTAGGTTATGCAGCAAATAGCAATGTCTATCCCGCCACAAGAGGGCGCCATTCGATAGTTTGTTAATTCTGTCATCATACCTGAATTCCCATAGAGAACTGCAGTGCCCATGGAATATGAATGCTGCCTTAGTTGTAGGCCTGCATGATCTTAATTTCAGACTACATGCAAATTTGACCTGAGACCCTGGAGGATTAATGATTAACCCCACTTACCACCCTAGCGTATAGCAGTGAATGAGATAATGCTGATGTCAATGTCAAGATGACCAAGCTGATGCTGTTACCGAATGGCGATAGTTGTAAACCCATAGACGGAATTCGACGAAATATCTTGGCATTTCTACTTTAGGACAAAAGTGCACGTTTTTGAACTTGTTTGTAAAATATGCATGTTTCAGCGATTGTGATGAAAAAAATGATTAATTAATGAAAATCGGCAATTTTGTTTTCTAGTAACTTAACTATACTCTTTTGAGTTTGTACCAAACTTTAGTGTGCAAAATATGTATCATCGAGCCATGCAAGTTAGTGATGACATGTCATTATTTATTACATTTGTTTGATACACGGAAAGCGTCCATCTCATTGTAAGCGTATTGGATCAATCAGACCAGATATCATCAGCTAATAATAACTAAGAAATGAGTAAATTTATGGCTTTCTTTCTTGCGTAGACAATGATAAGACATGCCATTACATATCTCTCAATAGAACTAATAGACCTACGTTATTTTATATAATGCCTAAAGACCCTTAGCGAATGTATGCAAAGTAATAGTTATGTACTGCTTTAGCCCTAAACTTGTAATGGTAATAATTAAATAAATAACTATATAATTATAATAATTCTAATAATAGGTCC
Organism: Ptychodera flava; assembly: GCF_041260155.1. NCBI lineage: Eukaryota > Metazoa > Hemichordata > Enteropneusta > Ptychoderidae > Ptychodera > Ptychodera flava. The sequence goes on along the minus strand of NC_091929.1, from coordinate 52,686,794 downwards.
AATTTTCATGGGAAAAAAACAAACATAAAACGTTCATTGAAATAAACAAAAGTGATCTTCATGCTCTTACGACCTGTTTCCATGGAAACCGCTTGGTGGCCAGAAGGAAAAGTTTCTCGAACATCTCAACAAAAAGGGCTTGATTGCTCCAAAAAGTACACAACAAGCGCATCTGGGTTTGACAAACTCTAATACATTGTCTATCATTGTGTCACCTGTTTCCACGGCAGCAATTTTGAAGTTCAAATATTTTTTGCCAAATGCGATTGAAATTTGCTTAGATTGGAACAAAACGTTCAAAATAAGGGTTTGAATGGTTTCTTTAGACAAAATTGGTCTTTACAAATTAAACAACAAGAGCATCTCATATTGCAAGGCAATCTCCATTACTATGTCATTTGTTTCCTTGCCAACCATTTTGAACTTCAGAGTAGTTGCCATGGAAACAAATTATTATATTTTTAAATTTGTGTAGGTTAAATATCACTAATGGGTAAAAGTCATGAAATATGCAAATTTGTAACTAGCTGATGGGGACATTGCAAACAGCAGAAAATTGGCTGTCAGAGGCTCATGAAAGACAGCGTGCTACACTCTGCTTAAATATGGCATTAAGCTGGTGCAATAATCATTTCCATTCAAGGTAATATATTACCAGGTCCCTGGGACAATTGTAATTTACAAATTTAAGTAGGACTATCCTGAACCACTGATAGTTAGTGGTGGTACTAGGTTTCCGGAATAGGTAAGCGTACCCAGTTAGCATGCTACACCCGTCAGGATTGGTCCAAAATTGTCTAAATATTGTATGAAAAGATACAAGATATGAATCACTGTAATAAGTTAAAGCCAGGAATGCTGCCGCTATTCATTTGAGTGACCGAGGGTCATATTTGGCCACAATGTCGCAATATCGACTTTAGAACTTTTTGAAAGTCCTATCGATCTTTTTGTTGGTATCCTTGTCTCAGTAATTTTGATGCCAATGAACTGTGTCTCAGTTAAAAATCAGACCTATTATTAGGCGCCCAAGCCGCTATTGTCTTCACAGGAGTTCAGCGTTCTTCTTCTTCTTTTTCTGCAACTTTAACTTCTTCCGTAGTTCTTTGCTCAGCTAGAAACCAGAACGTAGCCATTTCAAACTTGCAGGGCAAATGGGGTCCTTTGAGTATACTCGTTCACGAGGACCCTACAATATTTGAGGAAGTGACATGACTGGGCGGCCATATATAATTTTTCTTAACAACTAAAAATGTTTTCTCAAGATGAGCTAAGAGTGTTGTCAATTTGATTTTTTTTTAATACCGAGCATGACCTAAGGTTTCAAATTTGCAAGCAAAGTCGCGTGCGGTCACATGGTTTGGCGGCAATACCGGTCTTTAAAAATACCAATTTAATTTTTAAAAGTCTTCTAATCCAGAACAAACCTACCGATTAAAATCAAACTTTACTCGTATCATCTTTAGTGTAGGTACTTTCAAATTTGCCAAATTCATTTGCATCGGTCACTTAATTGGAGGCCGTATTGAATTTTCGAAAAGTACCAATATAATATTAAAAATCTTCCCTCCAGAATCAACACACAAATTGTAATGAAACTTTACTAGTATTATCATTAACCCTTCCCCTGCCAGGATATCAAATGGTTCATCCTCAACCCTGGGCAAAATGCTTGATATACAACAATATGTACACATATACTGATTATGTACATGTGTCAATACGCTAAGTATACACGTACGTATAATAATAAAATGTAAAACTACTTGTTAAATGACAAATACATGAATCAGTTAAGGAGGAAAACGAAATATGTGCAAAACCAGTGCTAAAATACGACGCTTATACATGTGTCAATCAACATGATTCACAGGCTAACGGTACGCTATCCGTTATTTTATTCTTTAAATTCCTTTGGGATTGTATGCAGCGTAATAATTATATAATTTTAAACCCCTAACCTTTTAATATATAATAACAAATAATAATAATAATAATTAATATAAGTATTATATAAAAATAATAACGCGAATAACAATAGGTTCAATTTCCGTGAAAATTTCACCTTTATTATACCATTAGCAAATCAGGGTATTTTGGGTCGAAAAGACCAAATATGATATCGATTTCACTGCCCCATGTTTCCATGGTAAGCATTTCAGGGGTTGAAAATTTTCACTATTTCTTATATCAAATGAAAAGTTACTTTGAGTGATATGAAAATGATCTAGCGCGGAGAGTTCGGGTCAGAGAACACAAAAAAAGATTTATTTAATGTTTTGGTTGCCATGGTAACTATTCTGTGATTGTAAATGTTAATATTTCCCTAATTCCTATTAAAGAACTATTAATTGATGTAAAATTAATAATAAGGGTTTTTCTGGTTAGCACACAAAAAAAAATCACACTCATTTTAATGTTAGATGTTTCCATGGCAACCATTCAGGAGTAAAAATTACCAGTTTTTCAAAGATTCCATCTAAAATCCAGGAATCAACAGAATGTGTTATATCAAAGGGACATTTTGGGTTAGAAAGACCAAATATCCAGTGTAAAAATCCAGTAATCAACAGAAATACTATACCAAAGGGTTATTTCGGGTTAGAAAGACAAAATATGATATCCATTTTTACTGCCCTGTGTTTCCATAGTAACCTATTTGCGTTTTAAAATTTCATTTTTTTCCTAAGTCCATTAAAAGTAATCCCAGTTACTATGCAAATGCTCTCCTAAGTGTATTTATAACAGCATGAACTCCATGTTCATTTTTGTTTTATGTTGCCATAGTAACCATTTCGGTAACCACAGTTTTTTTATTTAAAACCATAGATCCTCGAGAGGGTCTATGTTAAAACATAATTCACTGTTTTTATTTATTTTATGGATTTCTAAGTAACAACTTTTAACTTTTGTTTGTATAATAATAATATAATAATAATAATAATAATAATAATAATAATTGTGATTTTTTTGCCTTAATCTTAGAAAGAAAAATAAAGACAATGTATATTGGGGCCATTTTGGTCAAAATTATGTTTTCCGTTAATTTTAGTGTGTTAGAATAATTTTACATAGACCAGAAATAGTTTTTCAAGCATTTTTAATTGTGTTTCATGCAGTCATCCCAAATAAGTGTTATATAGTATATTACTAACTTATTATGCATTTATCGAATAAGTTTATGCCTTCAAATTAATTTTATGTGCTGAAATTAATTCTACTAGTATCGAACCTAACCATCCTTACCACCCAATGTACCATTTTATTTATTACAAGCAGTAACAGTAGCGCACAGTTTTTTTTTGTTTTATTTAAAACATAATTCACCGGTACTTATTTATTTTATGGATTTATAATTAACGATGTATAATAATGTTCATTTTATAATAATTTATTTGAATTTCTTCGCCTCATTCCAGAAAGAATAATGAAGACAAGTTTTTCTGATTGTTTAACTTAAGTAAATTATGACCATGTAGTGGTGCATTATTTTTGTGTGACCTGGCGTGACCCCATAAACTCTATGATTCTGATGATTAGCTAGATCTCTCCTTTCCATGGTAGCAATGGCTAAATTTGAACATGGTCCCTGTATACCTTTAAACATTTTTTTAAACCCAGCAGGCCAAGACAAGGGGAAATATTACAAGTTAAATGTTTCATGTTTAATATTGCCAAGGGCTCGAAATTAACTTTTTTCCCTGGTAGTCCACTTGGGCAACCATATTCTGAAGTTGGTAGCCCGGTGACACTGGCTGGTAGCCCATGCATATTTTAGATCAGGGGACTTTTTTTCGATAACCAGACAAGAAAGGGCTATTTTACAAGGTTCTGCCCATGAAGTGAATTTTCTAGTCTTTTGATGTGTATACTTGCACACCTTTAATGCCCAAGGAAACAGGTGTAATGGACGACAGTGGGACTCAAAAGTTTTGTGACCTATAAACAACCCGTTTCACTCTCACTGTTGTATGCAAATTTTAAAAGTCGCCAAGACAACATGAAAACAATATGGCCTTTTCAGCACTGAGACATAATGTAGCAGGGCTAAAAATAGACCATATCCCTTCTGTTGGGAGGAGGCATAATTTCCGTGTCATTGTGATTTTACATTATTATCAAAATGCAACGAGAATGCGTTTTTATTGGCCAGCGTTTCCTGTGCCTGTCATTCAAGTACGTCAGTTCAGAAATGGAAACTTTGTTGCAAAGTTCCACCGCACGGCCGGTCGTCTGCAGAACAAAGTCACCTATGGCAAATTTCTATGCCCAGCTGGGTTTGACTGCATTTATCTAGCTCGTCCCAAAGTGACGGACGCATCTTTCAACCTTTCAGCTTGGTGAAAAAACGCATTTATTGATTGGCCAAAGGCCTGTAGACTCGCTTATTTTTGCACAAGTGCTACATGGACATAGGAAAATTTTGTTGAATACTAACTGTTTCAGTGAATCCGCCATGATGAGAGTCCTCAAATCAAAAAATGTTGCCGAGCTCGAACACAAATGTCTTGTCATTAAATTACGTCATTGTTATACAAGAGTTAGCATTCCAAAGTCTGTCACCCTGATTTTTTCAAAGTTTGGAGAAGGCCGGCATTTCCATCTGAATGATTGAACGAAACGCAAAATTCCATCGCATATTATCTGGCAATATATTGTATGCCGTCGCTCCAGTCCAGGTCCGTATAAGCTAATACTCCACAAAATGGCCACAGGCGGCGTGAACTTTCTGAAAGTATTTCCTAAACGTACTACTTGTTACCTTAGGGACTCACTTGTGATGTCCTGAAAAGTATTCTCAGCAGTAATTCCAGTTTCTGTCAACATGCAAAGCTCAACGACAAGATTATAGCACGAGACGTAGTGTACAGACTACACATTCACGCGCAGGCAAACTCGATTGCGCATGCTTATATTTGCAGGCAACACTGGCAAATGAGCGCGCATGCGTGAAGGTATATTTGCAGCAAATACACTGGCATAGACTCTCCACAGTCGCTGTGCCTTGTTTTGTGCGCGCCCACGACTGCCACGATGGGTCTGCATTCCAACATCTCTTTTTCAGAATTCCCATAGCTTCAATGAAATGTTATTATATTTCTATATAATACTTATAGCCTTTAAACTTTTAATAATAATAATAATAATAATAATAATATAATAATAATAATTTATAATATAATAATAAGGCTTACAAGTCGTGACATCTTTAACAATCCTTGAAAGTGTATGCACAATTAGTAGTCATACCCTATTCTTCTCTAAAAGGGTTGTCAGAGAACATTCAAGGATGATACTTTAAAATATTCACCTGTTTTTGATTGTTTGTTTGTGTGTTAATTGTTTTGTTTGTTTGTATTGATCTAGTCTAACGAAGTAGCAGGCCTTTCATAAGCAATTGATTTTTGGAATGTTAATGCATTAACAAGTGTTCTTATAGATTGTAAAGAAATAATTTTGCACCTTCATTGATAAATTAATTACATTGAACTATAATAAAAAATCAATAGATTTCGGATATGTATCATAAATAAGAGGAAAAATATTGATGTGGTACAACAGGTAATTACTTTATTTTGTAATGTAATTATTGATAAGAAAATTACGACAATTTAAATTTCGAAATCATATTGTGCAGTTACTTAAAATAATGTGTCGTATTACATTACCTTTCAACAGAGTACTATCTGATACATTTTTCTCCGAGGCATATTCAGTTAATATGTCTGTTGATTTTACTATAACATCAGCTTCAGCAGTGAAGTTTTCAACAGATTCTGGAGAAGAAGAGTATAATTAATGTCGAATATTTTAAATAAATATTGATTAACATTTGGAAAACATACACATAACAGCAAAAACAGCGACGGATGTAGAAAAATTTTGTTTGGCCAAATGACATAAGGAATGTTAATATTAGTCATATTATGTCTCTGTATGATATATTATTGGCTGATGTCGTTTAGGGATATAAGAAATAATTATGATATCCGCTGAAAAAATGGGAGTAGTAGTATTCACATTTTATCATTGACCTATATTTCGTGAATATGTATTATCAAACTTGGACATATTTTAATGAGATGTTAGGTGACATTGAATAACTCATTTTTTCCTTTTCCTGTAGAGTAGAATATAAAGCTGAAATGATAATACGTGTTGGGGGTCACTTTCAGTGCACCTTCTTTGGAAAAGTGTTCCTTTTTCAGCATGTTTTCTCAAAATAGTGTCACCGAATCACAGGACGATTGGAGATGCGGGAAAGGTTTAATTCCTTTTTCACTGGTCAAACTTTGATAAACGTTCAGCATATCGAACTTAAATTTACGTATATGTAACACAACCTTTTAGAAAAACCTCACCAAAAAGGGCTTGATTGCTCAAAAAATTACAAAACAAGCGCATCTAGGGTTAATAAATTTAAATCCAATGTCCATTATTGTTTCACCTGTTACCGTGGCAAACAATTCCCGGGTTCAAATTTAGTTTTGGCAAATGCCATTTAAAATTTTCTTAGAATGGAACGAATAGGGGTTGTATGGGTTGCAATAAACAAAACTGGTCTTTATGTTCACTCAGCCTGTTTTCTTGGCAACCATTTAGAATGTCGAAATATGAGTTTTCCAAAAATCTAACCAAGAAAGTTTTGATAATTCCAAAGTTAAACAATAACAGCATCTAAGGTTGAAAGGCTATCTCGACTATTATGCCACTCGTTTCCTTTCAAACCATTTCGACTTCAGAATAGTTGACATTGAAACAAGTGCTTCTACCGTAAAATTTCTAGAGTTTAAATTTCACTAATCTGTAAAGTATATAAAATATGCAAATTAGTAATTAGCTAAAGGAGACATGGTAAACAGCAGAAAATTGGCTGTCAGAAACGCATGAAAGAGGACGTTCTACACTTAGCTAAAAATAGGAAGAAAAACTGCTGACATTGCAAAATTTAAACCTCCTATTAAATTACATATTCATATGATTAACATTGTTCATTACTCATATAAGAAGTAATGTCCACAAAGCATATCTGATGCCACTTACTGCCGGAAATTTTATATTTAACTTCATTAGATATCTTGATGTCTAACAGTACGTCAAGGTTATCAAATACATAGGGGACATTTCAAAACAACTGAAGCCGGTTGCATTGTTGTTATGCAAAATAGGTAAAAGGTGATCCTAGGCCATCCAAAAAATTGTTGGGATATTTTTGTATAACACTTGTCAATATCTTACCATAAAACACGATTGGAACTAATTTGGTATAATTGGATTTTTCATATTTATCAAAATGGGCCGTGGGCTAGAGGGGGTCTACGTGCACCCCCAGAATAACAAACCTGTATTTTTCATAAGCCTTGGGATCCCTACAATACGAAAACAAATTTAACAGAAAAAATATAGGGATGCAATAGCTGTTATGGTCATGTTTGAAGGGTACCGCAAAATCACGATTTTGCAACCCATATACGTTTTTGTCAAATCAGTCTTCTTTTAAGTAATCTGCTGAGCTTATTTTTAACATAACCTCACTTGTTTGGTATCATTAGAAAGGGAATTTATTCTTCTTTAAGATGACATATTGCACTATGCAATATCTTCTACAGTTTTTGTCAAATATAACCAAAACTTACCCAATACCCCAAAGTTTAACATTGCATATTACAGTAAATCTCAAATTCTACAGATTTTTGTAACAGGGCATAATAAAAAATGCAATGCTTTTTATGAAATCTGTTTCGTGTTGTTTTTTGGGGGGGTTCAGGGAATATGAAATAGACTTTTAACAGAAAAAATATTGGGACTCTACAGCTGTAACAGCCATATTTTGAAGGGTACCGCAAAGTTACAGTGTTGGAATATTTGCATGCATTTTTGTTAAACCTGTCTTCCTATAAATCATCTGCTCAGCTTGTTTTTGAATGTAACCTAACTTGTTAGGTATCATTAGCAATATAATTTACTAGTCTTTGAATGAGTCATTGTAATATGCAATATATTGTACAGAGTTCATGAAGTACGACAAAACTTACCCCATACCCTAAAGTTTACAATGAAAATTGCAATCATAGCTAAAATCAAACTGCACCATTTTTTTCTTTGCTGGACACAAAAAGATCTGGCCTTTTTGCTATTATATCTGTTCAATTTGGTACAAGGTCATGTTAGGAATATGAAATTGACTTTTAACAGAAAATATATTGGATTCTATAGCTGTAACAGGCATATTCTGATGGGTGCCACAAAATCACAGCAATTCATACTCATATGTGTTTTGTTTATTTGTCTCATAGTAGGTCATCTGCTGAGCTTATTTTATTAAATAACCATGTTTATTTGGTGTTTCGGAAAGTTAATATACTACTCTTTAAAATTAAATATTGTCATATGCCATATTATATAGTTTTCATGTAATATGACGAGAACTTCCCCATACCACAAAGTTTATATCGAAAATTAACAGTCGTAGCTATCGTCAATTCTACCAATTTTTCAGCTAGACATAACAACCAAGGCAATGCTTTATATGAAATCTTTTTATTTGGTACTGGGTAATGTCAGAATTATGAAAGTACACTTTTATCAGAAATTATATTTGGACTCAACAGCTGTAACAGTCATATTGTGAAGGGTTCCGCAAAATCACAGTATTGCAACTATCATGCTTTTTTTGTTAAATTTGTCTTCTTATAAGTCATCTGCTAGCTTGATTTTGACATAACTTAGCTTGTTAGGTGTCAATGGAAAGGTAATTAACCAGTTTTTTAAAGTCACATATTCTTATATGGAATATCGTGTTTAGGTTTCATGAAATAGGACCAAAACTTACCTCGTACCAAAAAGTTTACATTAAAAATTGCAGTCATCGCTAAAATCAAAACCCCTCCAAAAATGATCCAAATGGCTACTAAATAGTATCATCTTCCCATTAAAAGTTATTTCATACTTTTGATATACTTTTGTAACAAAAAATCAGATTTCATACAAGAATTGCCTTTTGTATTATGTGCAGCAAAAAATGGTAGAATTTAAGATAATTTGCGATTTGAACTGTTTGGGGTATTGGTAAAGTTTGACTATATTCATGAAAATTGTCAAGGACAGTGCATACTACAATATGTCATCTTAAAGACAAAAACCTGTCCTATTTATGATACCCAACAAGGCAGGTTTTGTTCCAAAAAAGCTCAGCAGATAACTTACAAGAAGAACAATTTAACAAAAACGATGCCAATCTGCGGTGTGTGATATCCTTCAAAATATGGCTGTTACAACTATACACTCAATTATTTTTTTCTGTTATAAGTCTATTTCACATTTCTGACATGACCCTGTACCAAATACAACATATTTAATACCAAAACAGTGTCCTTTTTATCATATCTAGCTAAAAATTCACGGAATGTGATCACGTTAGCTATGACAGTACTTTCTATATAAACCTTGGATGATAGGGTAAGTTTTGGTCATATGTCATGAAAACTATACAAGATATTGCATGTTGCTGTATTTCATTTAAAGGCGAGTAAATCACTTTTTGAATGATACCTAACATACTATGTTGTATTCAAGAACAAGGTTTGCAGACAACTTACAAGAAGATAGTTTAACAAAAACTCATGCGAGTCTGCAAATTGTTATTTTGCAGTATCATTCAAAAAATGACTGTTACAGCTATGACATCCCGGCAATGTTTTTTTCTGCTAAAAGTTAATTTCATATTTTTAACGTGATCAGTACCAAGTATAACATATTTCATACAAAACATTGCCCCATTTCAATGTCTAGATGAAAAATTTGTAGAATTCGACATTAGCTATGACAGTAATTTTCAATGTAAACTTGGGGTATCGGGTAAGTTTGGTCATATTTCATGAAACATAAAGACATTAGATATTGCATATTATCATATACCCATGCCCATATTGCTACATCCTAGTGACGTTCGCCGTAAAATATCAGCCGTGATATTTCACGGTAAACGTCGAGATATGCACGATGAACGTCATCAGTTTTAGAGCTTTCCCGAACTACATTAGCAGTTTGTTGGTAAACAACGTAAACAACAAAATGGCTGCCGCTCCCCGCCTGCGAAGCGATGTCGCCGACGTAAAAACTTGAAGGGCTTCGAGGAACACGTAGTATTTCTGGTTGCAAAATACGGAAATATCACGTTGAGTCTTGAAATGTTTTTCCATGGTATTTTTTTGGTCAAGTTCTAGCAAACATTCTGCCGTTCGCACGGCGCCGGCACTGTGCACGGTCTCCACCGAACAGGTAGTGAGCGCGTGGCGTGACAGCGATGTCGCGCGCGCGACGACTGTTGACATGGCAACTCTAAGGGTAAACTAACAAAATGGCGTCCCTCTCCGCGCGAGCTCCGTGCCGTACGACGATCGAAATCAGGATAGATTTAAAGCTGAGCAGTTTTGATCGGGTACAGTTGTAATAGCATATTGCACCTTAAAATGTTCCTTCTGTATGACGATTTTTGTATCCCGGTGTCTTTCTTCTTGGGTTTCATTGAGATATGGACGACTTGCAGCGATGTCGCGCGTGATTGTTGACATCTTCGTCGAATACTTTATGAATGAAGCCTGTTCACATAAACATTCTGATATTTATGCGCAAGGCGTAATAAAGTAAAGCCTCAAAATTTAAGGTTTTTCGTTCTATTAGTAAAAATTCCCTAAAATTATGGGCATGGGTATATGATAAATCGGTTATTACCCAATATCGCCTGTTCCTTGTGTCGTATCAGCATTCGTGTCATTTGTGCTGCGTCAGACACTCGACTTCGTCTCGTGTCTGACGCAGCACAAATGACACTCATGCTGATAGACACAGGAACAGGCGATATTGGGTAATAACCTCTAATTACAATATGTCATTCTAAAGATTAGTAAATTATCTTTCTAATGATACCTAACAAGCCAGGTTATATTCAACAACAAGCTCAGCAGATAACTTATAAGAAAACAAACTAAACAAAAACGCATGCGAAGGTCAGGAATACTAAGATTTTGCCGTACCTTCAAAATACGACTGTTACAGCTATACATCACAATATTTTTTCTGTAAAGTCCATTTTATATTTCTGATATGGCCCAGTTGTTATGTAGGTCATTTCCCCCACACTCATCATGACCTGAGTTCAATTAGTCTAGAACATTCTCAAGGTCACTGCCCTTAATGACCTCACAACCTTGAATTCAATTAGTCATGTTTGGAATGTTCTGGAAAGTTGATTAGTTGTGTAAGGGAGATAATTTTAGAACAGTAATTAGCATGTCAATAAAAGTTCTAGATTGTTCTTATATGCCTTTATAAAAGGGACGTGCTCAGCTTCCAGTCAGACTCTTTGGGATCGTGTCTCTTGTGTGTTACTAAACTCCAGCAGTAGTCATTCTCAAGACTTTTCAAGACCTTCACTGCAACGCTGGATTTATACTGTGGACTTTGTGCAGCTTCAAGCCAAAGGACTGTTCATTCATCCGACTGACTGTTACAACTCTGAGACTGGAGCTTTGCCGTCCCAGCTGAGATAAGTAGTCTGTACACTTTTAAAGCTTGTATTTTATCCCTGACTTAGCAATTAGTTTTATTTTTGTAATAAATTTTGTTTAAACGTTAACTGCTGAGTTCACCCTTTTGTTCGTTTTCTCTGCACGTAACAAAATTGGGGGCTCGTCCGGGATACGAATATTTTGAGCCGTTTGACAACATTTTGACAGCCTTTTCAAAACTACTATATACTGTGAACTCAGCGAAATTTAATCATGGCGGAATTCAAGCCAGACGAATTTATGGATGACCTTGATCAGGACACATTTAATTCCCTCAGAAAAGAACAACCTCATAGCACTGGCAAATTTCCTCAAAGTAGATGTCAAAAGATCTATGCGCAAGCGAGAAATTCAATTCAAGATTGCAAAACATTTAGTTAATTCTGGCCATTTTGAAGAGTCTGCCTTAAAAGATTATGAGCCTGAGTCTTCCTTCGAACTCAAAAAATTAGAATTAGAAATTCAGGCAGATTTGGAGCTTAAAAAATTGGCATTAGAAAAAGAAAAAATACAAATGCAATTACAAATGAAAGAAAAAGAATTGCAAATGGAAGAAAGACAGAAAGAAAAAGAAAGGCAGGAAAGATTAGAAATGGAAGAAAGACAGAAAGAGAGGGAATTGGAAATGAAAGAAAAAGAATTGCAAATGGAAGAAAGACAAAGGGAGAAAGAAAGAGAGGAAAAGAAAAGGAAAGAGAATTAGCAGAACACCGACTGCAGTTAGAAATGAGACGTTTAGAGCTTGGAAAGTCAGGAAAATTCTTCCCTTCAGACAATTTTGACATCACTAAGCATTTCAGGTTAGTTCCCCCTTTCCAAGAAAAGGATGTTGATAAATATTTCCTCCATTTTGAGAAAATTGCTCAGAGTCTGAATTGGCCTAAGGAGTCCTGGTCTATGCTTTTGCAGAGTGCTTTGGTGGGTAAAGCCAGAGAAATTTACATTCAGTTGTCAGTAGAGCAGGCTTCAGATTATGATTCTGTGAAGGAATTAATTCTCAAGGGTTATGAGTTGGTGCCTGAAGCTTACCGTCAGAAATTTAGGGATTGTGAGAAGGTGAAGGATCAAACTTATGTTGAATTTGCTCGAACAAAAGAACAACTGTTTGATCGTTGGTGTTCTTCGGAAAAGGTCAGTCAGAATTATGACAAATTACGACAGCTTGTTTTGATTGAGGATTTAAAAGGTGCATCCGGAGTGACATCAAGACGTTTATCAATGAACAAAAGGCAGATACATTGGAGGTTGCTGCACGTTTGGCCGATGATTATTCATTGACCCACAAATCTTCATTTCTCAGCAAACCATCCCAGTCCTTTTCATACAGAAACAATGCAGGTAAATTTAACTCGTCCTTTTCATCCAAGAATTTTTCAAAGGAGAGTAGAAAATCAAATGACAACAGTTCACAGAGTTCAAGTAACACTCCCACATCATCAGATCCCAAGTCTCAATCTCCTTCTGACAAACAGTTTGGTACACTTTCTTGTAATTATTGTAAGAAAGACGGCCATTTAATGTCAGAGTGTTTCAAATTGAAAAGAAAACGTGAAGGTCAAAGTGGTCAAAGTGGATCTAAGCCAACCGGCTTTATTTCTTCATCAACTCAATTAGAGTCTAATAATGTGTGCAACACATTTTCTGAGGTTAAACCCCTCTTATCCCCAATTAATGAGGTCAAGGTCAATTCTTCTCAAGATAGCATTATGGGTATTTTCGAACCATTTATTCATGATGGTTTTATATCACTTTCTAGTGATTTCTCTTCCGCTACCCCTGTCAAAATTTTAAGAGATACCGGGGCTTCCCAGTCTCTTTGTTGGCAGATACCCTGCCGTTTTCTGAAAAGTCATTTTCAGGTTCTAAAGTTCTTATTAAGGGGGTAGATTGTAATGACTACATTCCTGTTCCTCTCCATAATGTCTATTTGTCTTCGGACTTGTTTCTGGACTGTGACTTTAGGTATTAGGCCTTTTTTGCCTTTTGAAGGGATTCACCTTCTTCTTGGAAACGACCTTGCTGGGGACAAGGTCATTACTAATCCACTTGTGACTGATAATCCTAGTTTAGATCAGGATCCAGAGCCATTGAACAGAGATACCCGATTTATTTCCTTCATGTGCCATTACTCGAGCCATGTCAAAGAAAACTTCCGAGAATCAAAATACTCTCAAAAATAATGTCACAGATGTTGACTTAAATGACACCTTTCTCAGTCAGGTGTTTGACACGGATCATTCCGTTATCCCTCGTGGATTTGAAACTTCCAGTAAAACTTCTGCTGACCAAAGTCAGACATTTTCTAGATCAAATCTCATTGCAGAACAACACAAAGACCCAGATATTTTGTCTTTGTTGACAGGGTAGATGATGAAGGTAAAACTTCAGATAGCTCTGTTTCCTATTATACGAGAAATTCCTATCAGACGATGATGATTGTCTGAATATTTTGCAATATGTGTCAGATTTTCGTACGAAAACTCTCTAAAGCATGTGAATTAGCCAGAGAAAATCTTGAGTCATCTCAGCAGTCAATGAAAACCAAATATGATAAAAGCACCTCAAAACGGAAGTTTGAACCAGGTCAAAAAGTTCTTGTTCTACTTCCAATTCCTGGCAAACCACTCCATGCTCGTTACTTTGGGCCATACCTAATTGATAAGAAATTGAGTGATTTAAATTACATCATAATAACACCTGACAGGCGAAAACAAAAACAGCTATGTCACATAAATATGCTTAAGCCATATTTGGATAGGGATAATCCTACTATAACTCAGCCTGTCAGTGCAGTCAGTTCAAACCATTATGAAGATAGTGATACTGAAACTGACTTGAGTGAAAATACTCTAAACTCAAAGCTGGGCTCGGTCAAGCTTCAGAACTCAGAAATCCTGGAGAAGCTGGAGTCTACAAAGTTGGCACACCTCCAGCCAGAACAACAACAACAGGTGAAAGAACTGCTCCATGAATATAAACACCTGTTTCAAGATGTTCCAACGAGGACAAACGTCATCTATCACGACGTTGATGTTGGGGACAGTAAGCCTGTAAAACAACATCCATACAGACTGAATCCAACAAAAGCGAAATATCTCCAGGAAGAAGTCAAATACCTGCTGGACAATGACTTTATTGAACCCAGTAAAAGTAACTGGAGTTCGCCGTGCATACTTGTTCCCAAATCAGACCACAGTTATCGTATGTGCACGGACTTTAGGAAGGTCAACACTTTAACAAAGACAGACACTTTCCCAATCCCGAGGATTGATGACTGCATCGACCGAGTGGGAAAAGCCAAGTATGTGACAAAATTTGACCTACTGAAGGGATTTTGGCAAGTCCCTCTGACGGATCGTGCTCGTGAAATATCCGCCTTTGTTACACCAGACGGATTGTTCCAGTACAAGGTGATGCCATTCGGAATGAAGAACTCTCCGGCAACGTTCCAACGGATGATCAACGACGTCATATCCGGGCTAGACGGGTGTGCAGCTTACGTTGACGACGTCATCCTGTATAGTGACACCTGGGAGGAACACATCAAGCTCATGCGGAAGTTCTTTGAGAGACTGAGTAAAGCAATGTTGACTGTCAACCTTGCCAAATCTGAGTTTGGTTGGGCGAGGGTAACTTACCTCGGACATACTGTAGGACAGGGTGAGGTAAAACCTGTTGATGCCAAAATCAGTGCCATTTCAAGTTTTCCCATACCAAACTGCAAACGACAACTGATGCGCTTTCTCGGTATGGCTGGTTACTACAGAAAATTCTGTCCAAATTTCTCCACAATTACTGAGCCTTTGACTAACTTACTTAAAAGAAAGTAAAGTTTGTTGGTCAGAGCAATGCCAACAGGCATTTGATACACTTAAAGCCATACTGCAAAGTGCCCCAGTGTTGTCTGCACCAGATTTCACTTTGCCATTCAAATTAGCTGTAGATGCTAGTGATACGGCTGCTGGTGCTGTTTTATTGCAAGAGGATAGTCATGGTGTAGATCATCCTGTTTGCTATTTTTCACGCAAATTAACAAATCCCAGAGAAACTACTCTACAATTGAAAAAGAGTGTTTATCTTTGATATTAGCTTTACAGCATTTTGAAGTTTATGTTACTTCTTCAAATCAGCCAATAGTGGTTTATATTGATCACAACCCTCTTGTTTTTCTGCAGAAATTTAAAGGCAAAAATCAGAGATTGCTAAGATGGAGTTTAATGTTACAGGAGTTTAATCTTGACATTAGACATATCAAAGGCAGAGACAATTTAATTGCAGACTGTCTCTCTCGTATTTAGAGTTTATTGTTGTTCACTTTCAAGAAATTTTACTTTAGAGTAAAACAAAATTTGAGTACTTAAATCCTTTCAAGATTACATTTGTAAAAGAAAGATTTTTCTTTGAAAAATTTTCTTTTTTTGAAGAGGGGGTGTGTTATGTAGGTCATTTCCCCCACACTCATCATGACCTGAGTTCAATTAGTCTAGAACATTCTCAAGGTCACTGCCCTTGATGACCTCACAACCTTGAATTCAATTAGTCATGTTTGGAATGGAATGTTCTGGAAAGTTGATTAGTTGTGTAAGAGAGATAATTTTAGAACAGTAATTAGCATGTCAATAAAAGTTCTAGATTGTTCTTATATGCCTTTATAAAAGGGACGTGCTCAGCTTCCAGTCAGACTTTTGGGATCGTGTCTCTTGTGTGTTACTAAACTCCAGCAGTAGTCATTCTCAAGACTTTTCAAGACCTTCACTGCCAACGCTGGATTTATACTGTGGACTTTGTGCAGCTTCAAGCCAAAGGACTGTTCATTCATCCGACTGACTGTTACAACTCTGAGACTGGAGCTTTGCCGTCCCAGCTGAGATAAGTAGTCTGTACACTTTTAAAGCTTGTATTTTATCCCTGACTTAGCAATTAGTTTTATTTTGTAATAAATTTTGTTTAAACGTTAACTGCTGAGTTCACCCCTTTGTTCGTTTTCTCTGCACGTAACACAGTAAAAAATAAAAACAGATTTAATACAAAATATTGCCATTTTTTTATGTCTACGTAAAATATATTAGAATTTTGACATTAGCTATGACAGTAGTTTTGATGTAAAACTTTGGTCATATTTCATTGAAAACTGTACAAGATATTGCGTAATAGTCGTACATCATACCAATCAATAATCCAATTACACTAGGTCAAAGTTTGTAAGACAATAGTTGTAAACATAGACACAAAACAGCACAGAACAGACAGTAAATAGACGGTACACAAACAAAGTCAAAATCATGAAAGAAAGATATATGGACCTCTGGCCAAAAGGCCAAGAAGTGATGTCAGGTGTTTCGAAAATAGTAAGCGCATCCTGCCCCACATGAGGCACCCGCCATATATCAATCTGTAAGTCAGATAGGTAGTGGTCACTAACTAAGGCCCCATGTCACCGATGCCATCAGTGATCATTTGTCGAAGAGAGATATTGTATTTATCTACCAGCTTGCGATACCTGCCAAAAAAGCGTTTGAATGTAGAGACAAGTCTTGCTCTGGTGTAACCTTGATTTAACAGTTTGTAAGAGAGATGGCCATGTCTCTCTACAAAATCACCATATGAACTGCATGCTCTTGCATATCAAATAAGCTGGGAAATGTATACCCCATAAGCAGGTGAGAGTGGAATATTACTGATGAGGTGTGGAAAATTGATTATACTAAAGTTGAAATCATCTCTCTTGTCATATAGCCTAGAAGAAAGGTGACCATTAGAGTCAAATTCAAGTAAAATGTCCAGATATGAAGCAGAAGAGGCCGTTTCTGTAGTTTCTTTAATCTCCAATTCTGGAGGATAAATCATAGCGAGATATTTACTGAATTCAGAGTTATTCAATGAAATAACATCGTCTATGTATCTAAATGTAAGGTTGAAAGTACGAGCTACAGAGACCTTTTTCTGCTTGATAAGGTTCTTGATAAATTCTGCCTCTTATGAGAACAGAAATAAGTCGGCAAGTAAGGGAGCACAGTCAGAGCCCATAGGAATTCCTATACACTGTTGGAAAATGTGCCCTCCAAATTCTACAAATATGTTGTCAATGAGGAAATCAAGCATACTGATAATGTCTTTCTCGGTATAAAACAATTTAGCGTTAGTAATATTTTTAACAAAATATGTAGAATTATACCCTAATACCACATATTTGTAACGGCGTGAACCGTTTTTGTAGAAAAATGCTTGGTTGATGATGTTTTTGGTATACAATGTGGAATAATCGAAAGTTTTAATAGTTGTTATTTTGAAACAGATCTTGATTTCAAATTTTCCAAGAGTTCCTTCAAATTTTTTAATATCGACATTTGATTTAAACCACTACGAGAAAAGACAACATCACAGTATGCTTGAAGTCCCCGTTTAACAGTACAACGAACAGAAGTCAGTATTATCTTCGATAACTCTGTTGTTGAACATTTTGAAGATCCTGCGTAAGGTGTTTTGTGGAGCTTTGGTATCCAGTATAAGCTAGGCAACTTATTATGGTCATCCTTTGTTTTAATATTAAAATTATCCACGAATGACTTATGGTTTGGCAAAATTTCAGATTTGTTGAACATTGATTTGTCTGTAAGTGGAGTTGGTGGAGGTCTTAGTTACAATATGATGATCAACATTTAAAAACTATAAATTATCTTGCTAATGATACCTAAGAATTTAGGTTTTATTAAAATACAACCTCAGCAGATGATTATAGGAAGACAGGTTTAACAAAAATGCATGCGAATCTGCTACACTGTAATTTTGCGGTACCCTCGAAATATGAGTGTTACAACTGAAGAGTTCCAATATTTTTTTA
Organism: Ptychodera flava; assembly: GCF_041260155.1. NCBI lineage: Eukaryota > Metazoa > Hemichordata > Enteropneusta > Ptychoderidae > Ptychodera > Ptychodera flava. Next base: position 52,668,383 of record NC_091929.1, on the reverse strand, counting down.
TGTTAAAAGTCTATATCATATTTCTCACATGTCACTGTATCAAATAAAATAAATTTAATAGCAAAAAGGCCAGACTTTTGTGTCAGCTAAAAAATGGTGGAATTTAGATTTAGCTCAGACCCAAATTTCAATGTAATCTATACAAGATATTGCATGGTACAATATGTCATTTTAAAGACTAGTACATTATATCGCTAATGATAATTAACAAGTTCGGTTATATTCAAAAGCAACTCAGCAGATGACTTATAAGAAGACAGGTTTAACAAAAAATGCAGGCAAGTCGACAACACTGTTGTATTGCGTTACCCTTCACAATATGGCTGTTATAACTGTAGAGTCCCAACATTTTTTCTGTTAAAAGTCTATTCCATATTTCAGGACATTTCCCTGTACAAAATAAAACAGATTAAATAGCAAAAAATGGCCATATTGTTTGTATCTAGGTAAAAGTTAGTAGAATTTGGTTTTAACTATGACTGCAAATTTTAATGTAAACTTCCGGGTATTGGGTAAGTTTTGGGCGTATTTCATAAAATTGTACAAGATATTGCATGTTACAATATGTAATTTTATAGACTAGTGCATTATCTTGCTAACGATACCTAACAAGTTGGGTTATTTCATTTCATTTCATTTATTTTCATTTATTTATTTGAATCAGGCTCTAGGCCCATAGAAAAATACCATAAAATAAAGAAAAAAATAACAGATACACACAAAATCAACTTTACAGAAAAAAACAAACTTCAGTATAAAATAGTTCTCCAGTGCCTGCACTGTAGTGAGTCAATATATGTACAAGCATAAATAGTCTTAATATAAGAATTCTGAGATCTCTTAATTCTGTTCATAAAGTTAAAAGTGTTTTTACGCAGTAACTCGCCAAAAGACAATACATCATAGACAACAAACATGGTACTAATACTACAACGTCTTGACAGATTTAAAAGTCGTCTGAAGCAATTATTATACGCCACTCGAATTTTCGTTAGAGAGCGCTTTGTAAAGGTGGACCAAAGCTGGCAGCAGTATAAATTTGAGCAAAATGATTTAAATAATCTGGTTTTCACCTGTATAGAACAGTAAGCAAACTTCTGAAAAGAAAGTTACCACGAATATACAATAGCCGCATTTGTCTTTTAATGTCATCGTCATCGTTGAAAGAGCTAATTATAAAAACACCCAAATACTTGTACGAGTGGACAAAAGAAAGCTTCATACCACTAAGACAGATTTCAGGCATATTATAAGTTTAAAACTATTGGGCATTACAATCATACATACAGTTTTCTTTTGATTATAAATGATATCATGTTCAGCACCGTAAACCTCACAAATACGAAAGGTTTTTGCAGGCCCTTGCTTGTCGGGCAAAAGATAACTAAATCATCAGCGTAACAAATATGATTAAGTCTTCTACCACCAAAAGACAGCCAACATTACAACTGGATAAACTAGAGCTAAGTTCACAATGTAAACATTGAAGAAAAGTGGCGAGAGAATGCCCCCTTGACGAACATCGTTTAAAACATTAGATGCAGTAGATATTGTAGATCCCCACCTAACGCACACTTGCTGAGATCTATACCAAAAAAAAAAAACAATCAGTCGTACGGATATTTAAGGAACTCCTCTCGATAAAAGCTTCTGAAAAAGTGTCCAATGATTGACACGGTCGAACGCCTTAGAGGCATCCATAAACATAAAAACATGGGAGTTTTATGTGTCTTATAAAACTGAATAACTTCCTTTAAGAGATAAATACATTGATCTGTAGAGTGTTTAGCCTTAAAACCGAACTGTTTTCTGATGTATATAAATATGACTCGATATAAGTTAACAAGACATTTTCAAAAATCTTAGAAAATACAGATGACAACGCAATGGGTCGATAATTGCCCTTGTCTGCTATATCACCGGCCTTATCTTTGATAATAGGCACCAAAACAGTAAAAATCATACTAGAAGGTAAATAACCATGTAACAAACAATCATTGAAAATAATGGTCAGAAGTACAGCAAGTCTATGACTAGAATACAGTATATGTTCAGATGAAATACCATCAGGACCGCAAGCTTTACTCTTTTCCGACTTACTGACAGCATTCCTAATATCATTAACAGAAAACATTTTTGGGAGTCATTGAGCTGAATATTCGACAATTGTTCTTCAACAAATGACTTATTACTCTCTGTCTTAACAGAAGAGTACAAATCTTTAAAATGGCTCTATACCACATGTTAGCTATGTCTTTATGTCCCGTAGCTCCCCCGACTGTATTGGCAAGAGGGCACCCGACTAGACGCTTGTTGAGGAAAATGGTCCGAAATATGAAAATCATGAAGAATGGAAATATGAGAAATGGCACTGTGACCCTGAAAAGTTGATAAACAGTGATCAAGCCAGGATGTGGTGGCATGCGAATCACTGAAATAAGTGAAATGGTCTCCAACATCTAAAAGCTTAACATCTCAAAGTACATAATTATGGTCAGAACAAAAAGACTTGAGTTCATTACCAAAAGAGCTGTTTTTGTTAACACAAGCATTCCAGTCTCCCACAATATATGCACATGGTGCATTACATTCAGTAACTATAGAATGCACAAGTCCAAGATGACTTGAAAAGTATTCATAGTTTTCATTATTACTTCTATCATCACATGGCATGTATACATTAAGAATAATTACTTTTTGATCATTGCATTCAAACAGCACGCCCATAATCCTATCGGTTTCATTATCAAATTTCAAAATTTTAATAGCATTCCAAGATCCTTTCTCCACAAGATACAAGGCCGCCATGGGGGCGTCCAATAAGAATTTCTTTACAACAGGCATGGCTGAAATACCATCAGCATAAAAAGAGTCATTAATATTCCTAAGAAAACTGAGTTCATCGGCAGCTAACCAAGTCTCTTGAAGTAAAAAATATTTTTAGAATTACATAATAAATTGATTTCGTTAACAGACGTTTTCCACAATTGTGCAATTAAAACTTGCAATATTAAGGCCTCCGATCATGACTGAAGTAGGAAAACGTAATCTAGCACAGACAAAAAGACACTAGAAGCTACTTATATTCAAAAGGAAGCTCAGAAGATGACTTAGAGGAAGACAGGTTTGACAAAAAATGCATGCAAATCTGCAACACTGTGATTTTTAGGTACTTTAAAATATGACTGTTTCTGTTGTTGAACCCCAATATTTTTCCTGTTAAAAGCCTATTTCATATTTCTGACATGTCCCTGTACCAATAAAACAGAGTTCATGCAAAAGCATTGCATTTTTTTATGCCTAGCTAAAACATGCTAGAATTTTAGATTTACTGTAATTGCAATGTTAACTTTGCGGTATTGGGGTAAGTTTTGATATATTTAACGGAAACTATAGAAGATATTGCATTGTACAATGTGTCATCTTAAGAAGAATAAATTGCTTTTCTAATAGTACCAAACAAGTGAGGTTATGTTTAAAAAGGGCTCAGCAGATGACTTACAAGAAGGCAGATTTGACGAAAATGTATGTGGGTTGCAAAATCGTGATTGTGCGGTACCCTTCAAAACATGACTGTAATAGGTACTGCATACCTATATTTGTTCTGTCAAAATTCCAGTTCGTATTTTAGGGATCCCAGAGCTTCTGCAAAACACAGGTTTGTTATCCTGTGGGGGTGCGCGTAGACCCCTCTAGCCAACGGACTAAATTTTCTCAAAGTGTTATGAGTCGTATAGCTGAATGTTGCAATATTTCAAATTACTCATAAAAACAAGTGTGTAAAGTAAAAAGAAACTCAGATGAGATTATATTTGTAGATTAAATCGACGTTACTTTACCATCAAAGTATCCCAAATTAGATCCAATCGTGTTAATATCAAAATCTGTTCAAAATCTGTTTTGTTCGTACTTTCTGAAATACATGAAAGTAGGTAAAATGTTATCCAAACTTCTCCAAAATGTATTGTCAATTAATGATCAATATCAACCATAACCAAACTCAAAGCCCGAGTAATTAGGTATAGGATAGCAGGTGAAAGGCCATCTACAAAATTGCAAAAATATTGTAATGATCCTGGTTGTAGTTTTTGAGAGGAGCAATAGTATGACATTTAATCAATTCAAGCAATGGTAACTGCCCAAGGCAAAGGTTCTAATTCATGTCCGGCAAAACAGTGAGATACAATAGAAAAAAACACAAAAAACACAAAAAAATCAACAGTTAATCTCGAACCACTAGTAAAGTGATTTTACCAGGTGTCCACTGCGGGTATGCGTACCCTGCTAGCATGCTACACCTATCAAGATTGAACTAAAAGTGACAAGTAATGAACGGTAATTCAGCAAGTTGCTTAATTAATGTTGTGAGTCAAAGCCTTAACTACCGTACAGTCTCATCTAACTAACATATTTTGTCATATTTAGATATAAGATCTCAATATCTACCAAAGAACCTCTTAGATGATCAAGAATTTTGAAGGACAAATGTAAGCAGAGGTAGAACTTAAACTCAATCAATCGGGGCAAACGCCTATGAAAATGTAAATAATCAACTTACAATATAATCTCATCATAAATAAGGTATTTACCTGTATACATATAGTCACACAGGAGTTAAACTAACATGATTAAGAAATTGGAACTATAAGAGCATGCAGACTAACTGATGATGATATCAGTATGTTTTGTATGCCGATTCGAAAGTATAAAAAAATGGAACATAAAAATTGTTATTGCCTATGACGTAGGAAAACATTTTTTGTACCGTTATTTATCAGGTAGCAACTTGCTCTTTCACATATAGAAATATCTATAGGACAAAATATTGGACATCTGGTGGCCTGAAAAATAAATAAACATGATGTAAATTGATATCGGCATTTGATTGGAACCAACACTGTTGTCTGACTAGTTCGAGTATTTATCGCTGAAATAAAGTGCAATTTTACTATTTTGTTTAGGTAGAACCCTAGAAAATTATACCAGGGCTATCCCAGTGAATACCATGACGATCATATAAGAAGGCTGCTACACTGATACCGGGATTCCATACCATATACCTGGACCTTCTGCTACCTTAGGAAACTAACGCTCGAACTTGAACAACATCATTAACACAATACACTAAACATCGACTACGTCATGGTGTTTGCACCCATTCCATACCACAAAATAGCAGTCTCATTTTAACTGTAAATCTAAAGTCCCACTCTGTTTTATGTTATTTAGATTAAAGATGTTTGATAAATGTTACTGCAAGAGACTTCCATGCTCACAGTTTAAACTAAGGGCAGCTGAATTTTACTAAAAATGTGTGCCTAAATGCAATGAGAGATAAAATGAATTATCAAACGCTGACAAGCAAATTAAGTCGGCTATAAGGAAGTTAGCTTAGGGAGAAAATGAGTTTGACATAATAAGTTCAATACATATCTAATGATTTGACTTCAATTTTAAATTTGAGTCCCATTGAATTTTACTCCATGGAAGGACATGTACATCATATGTCAGTTGGAAAACAAGTTTTGTTGTCTTTCCGCAAGGGAAAAGTTCTGTTGATGACTTATCAAATTACAATTTTTTTTAGAGGGATGTGGAGAGAAGCTTTTGTGACAATGGAAATGAGAAATCACAACCTAAGTAACAATGTGTATACATTAGATGGGCAGAAGGCGGTGACAGATCTGCAAAATTATTTTAGAAACTTTAAACGATGCTTTATTATTCGGACATCAGCACAAGTACTGTAGATGGATATAATTTCGAAAATGCCAGTGAGCCAAATGCACAGAGAAATACCGGTATGCTTACCCTATAACTCCCACCTTACTGCATATGCCGCATACCACAGCGGCCATCACTATGTATCCACAAAACAAGGGAGTGTTATTCACAAGGAACAGATACTTCACAACCTGTTAACATTTTAGAGAACATCATTTATTGTCAACAGCAATGCTCGACCACCACATACCCATCTAATGCTGGAAACATTTCCCAAATATCTCCACTTCATTACTTCCTTTCAGCGGGAAGCACCTTCCACAAACGTGATATCAGGCCCGTCGATATGCAGCCAAATTATCCTTAACAATGGGTACGTAAGGCACTTATAAACATTATCTTGTTAATATGGTACGTCCATACTAGATTTATTGACAACACGAGGCGATTTTGTGTTAACATGCTCGAAGCAACTGGCTAATAATTAAAGTTTCATTCAGCGGCATGGTCCATAGAATTAACAATCCAGATGCAGATCCGATGAAATGCCTTGTCTTCAAGACAAAGCTAAGAATCAGACTCTCAGAGTCATGTTGTTCCCTCATTCGAAATGAATTGTATGGTTCAAATCACTGCCTTCCGGAAGGGAAACACACTTACTCTCCTATTCCGGATCATCAAAATTACCTTGATTCCACGTGTTTGGGTCTTCTGTAAATGCACTAATTCAAATTCATCCTATATTAAAACTGCATGGCCGCGAACTGGCGAAATCACACTATAAGTACTGCATCATGCATCCTTTCTTGCATTGCACCAAGCACGCTACGCAAAATCCAGCACGCGGAATCACAGCGCGTGAATGAATTTGAAATTCGATTGCTCATTTATGTATCAACCCTAGAAAAGCGAGTAAATTCGCACTAAAACATCAAGATGTTGAATAATATTTTTGTGGAACTTTTAACATGAAGTCTGACACTGCGACTTGTTAGATCGCTGTCATCTTCCTAGTAATCACGTGAGCCGAATTTTCCAATAAGCAGCCAGAAGCGTGGTGTCTGCTTCAAACGTAAAGGTTGAGCAGGGTTTTTTTTATCTTGTGTTTTGTTATGCTTTCCATATTTTAGGGTTTGTGTACCGACGAATCTAACTCAAGTCGGGCATATACATGATCAAAAATGAGCTCTGCCAGTACATTAGAACAAAAGCTGTATAGAGTAAACATTACACTGTACAAACGTAATACGCATGCGTCACAATCAGCTGTTGGCTGCATTTGCTTTCACTGTTTTCAGTGCCCCTCTCCGTCGATCTAGTCGATGACGAACAGTCTGTTCCACACGAGATTTATCCTGGCCTTAATTTATAACGTCAAGGCAGCTGTAATGAACCAAGACTATTATGAAAAACATTGAAACTCGATGTCGTTTCCAATACATTTATTACTAGCTCTAAAAAGCTTTATACGCAACTCAACTGACTGTTGACTACCTAACAACGTGTCGCTGTCTCATGTAGTCTTATGTTGTTTTGTCAATACTTTTCTAATGTTGATTGTCTTCCTATTTGAGTAAAATTTATATTCTACTAAACAGGTTCGCCTAACTAGACTTAAAGGCGGACTGTCCTAAGTCGACCAGTGCCTTGGGCTATTTTGCCCCGCACAAGGCAATCTGGCAGCTATCACTCAACAGTATTCATTGTAGTATCTCACAGGCTCTTAACTGCTCTTACACTCCGTGTTCTAATTACATCTGTTTGTTTTCCCTGAGCTTCTGGCATAGACAGTGAGGTATTTTCAAACGGTGGTTGTTGTTCTTCCGCAGTGGGCATTGACTTCTACACTTAGTTTTGAGTAACTGGATTTGTTGACTCATCGTTGTCAAACCTTGATTGATCCAGGGTTTTCCCCTCTGTTTTGTCTGGCCTTGGCACAAATAATAGGTGTCTTCGGTTTCTCTGCAGAGTACCACTTGGTGTTTGCACAATGTCTGTGCATGGTGCTATATCAGCTTGCAGTAATCTGGCTTGAGTTTCCATCCTTTTTTCCTTCAAATTTCACTTTGACGTTGTCTCTAGGCAACAGCTCTGGTAGACTTTTAGCGCCATGCCTTTTGTTGAATGCTCTCTCGAAAGCATCGTTTACCCTTCTATCTGCAGCTCTGACTAATTCCAAGTCGGGTTGTCTTGGCTCTAGTTTTGCTAATATTGTAGGCAGTGTAGTACTAATTTTGGGTCCTATCATCAGTTGACTTGGATTCATGCAAGTTGCTGCTATTGGTGTTGTTCGGTAGCTCATAATGCAGGAAATACGTCACCTTGCTTTAGGATTTTATTAGCGATGCGTACTCCGCTTTTTCCTCTCCCCTTTGGAATGTAGGTATCGTTGTATTGTCAGATGTGATGCATCGAAATCAATACTTTTTGCCGAACCTGATGGAAATCAGCTGATGTAAACTGCGGACCATTGTCGGATAATATTTTTCAGGGATTCTCTATCTGACAAACATATTCGCTGGTTGTACTTGTCATATGTACGATTTCTAAGTATCTGTTGTAGTCAATGACGACCATGTTATTTTTATCGTTGAGATCGCATAGATCGACAGGTAATTTCTACCTTGGTCTTGCTGACAATGGAGTTGCCATCATCAGTTCTATTGTCTGTGTTGGTTTATTTTCCATGCAGAATTTGCAACTAGCTATATTCCTTTTGATGTCGCTGGTGATACCTGGCCACATACTGCACGGATTGCTCGTTCACGGCATTGTGTCACACCTTGATGTCCCTCGTGGATTTTCTCCGGGACTTCCTCTCTCATTGTGTTGTAAGAAAATTATGTCTTTGAATGATGAGTTTGCCATCGTTCGATGGCAGCTGGTTCTCACTAGTATTATTGTTAAATTTCGTCTGGCACTTCTCCTGCTCGTTTTTGCCAGCCTAGACTGGTATATTCTAGTACTAACCTCAGTTGTTCATCATCCATCGTTGCTTGTCTGATTTCTTCCATCTTGTCCGGTGTTCCTGATTCCATTACTTTCAGGTTATCGACATGTGCTTATATTCCCCAAGGGTTTTCTATACACTGAATCGGATTTCTTGACAGTGTGTCGGCTGCTACTTATTCTTTTCCAGGTATGTTTATTAACTTTGCGTTGAATCGCATCAGCCTTAAAGAGGCACTCCCATTTGGTAACATTTCTAAAGCACATTTTTTTAATGCCAACGGTCGATATTTGACGTGGCGACTGCGCGGATCGCGAGATATCTATAAAAACTTGTCATTTCCCGAGCGTATTTTTCACATCCCGAAGTTTTACGATCGTTTCTGATTTTGACCGAAATCTACCGAAGGTTTTGGTTGTGCTGATTGACGATATTCTAGGGAGTCTACAATAAGTTCGAACGACGCAATTAGTTTACTTCGCACTGCAAATACGTTATATACAACATTATGCCTTTACATAAGGTAATTTTTTTAAAACTTCTCCTTAGTTTTTGTTGTTTTCATTATTCTAAATCAGTTGTATTATATTTTTAACCTATACCACATAAACATCAGTTTTTACGTGTCAAATATTAGCCGCCTCCGATGACTACATTTTGTCGTCTGCCACACAGTACGCCGCGCGCGTGGTATGCGTCTATGCATACTACGCGGCGGCCGCTATGTATCAACCGCACGTAACTGTGCTAGTCACCTATGCGAATTCTGGTGGTATCAGCAAAAATTGTTTTTCGTTTTTACGCCATCAGTAAGACTCAGCATTCTCCCACGGGGAATGACCGATCACCGACGCCAGTGGTACTGTGGCGTACAGCAGCGTAAGCGTAGACTTGTACTCCATAGCTTAGTTGACAATGGCCCCAGTGCTGAACATTCGATGTTCAGAAGCTGAATTTAGGTGGGCCACCGGAATTCAAACTTTTACTTTTTTGAAGACATGTTTTTAGCGATATCTCGCGATCCGCGCGCAGTCGCCACGTCAAATATTGACCGTTGGCATTACAAAATGTTCTTTAAAAATGTTATCAAGTGGGAGTGCCACTTTAATAATAATCATTGACATCTTAATGGTGCTTTGTCGATGGCTTGACTGTTGATCAGTGGCACTAGTGGTTTGTAGTCAGTCTGTAGTATGAATGACTGTTGACTGGTGACGTATCGGGAGAATTTCCCACAGGCCCAAACACCTGCTAAACACTCCTTTTCGATTTGTTCGTACCAATGCTTTCGGTAGTGTACGTGAAGCATATGCAACAGGCGTTTTGACATCATCATAATGTTGCAGCGAGACTGCACCTAGTCCGTAGCTGCTGGCATCTGCACTTACTATTGTTGGCTTGCTTGGGTCGTACAATAAAGTATTGGTGTAAAGATACCAATTGTTTTATCTTTTCAGTATGGTTGAGTTTGCATTACGCTCTAGACCGATGTAACATCTGTCTTTAGTAATTCACTTATTGGCTATATCACTGTTGACAAATTCGGTAGGAAATTTACTAGATAGTTTAGCATACCTTGTAGTTGTTTAAGCTCGTGTTTGTTTGTTGGCGGTTTCAACTCTTGAATTACCTTTACTTTTTCTGGATCCGCGCTTACCCAATCTGCGCTGATTATTCCTCAAAAGAACTTAATGCTCGTTTTTCTTATGTCATATTTACTCTGGTTAATTTCGACCTTTCAATGACTTGTAGTGTATTATAGAAGTAGATGTCATGGTCTTTTACTGTCTCGCCATGTATAATAATATCATCCATAATCGCTTCTGCATTTTTATTGTCGCGTAACAAGTCTGTCATCAAACGCTGAAAGTTTCTGGTGCGGAGGTGATTCTGAATGGCAGTCTTTTACAACTGAATAGACCAAATAGATTGATGAATGTGGTTAACCTTGAATTTGCTGGTTATAACGGAATTTGCCAGAATCCACTCGAAGCATCTAATTTCGAGAAAACTTTGGACCCTGCTAGTTTAGGGGCTATGTCTTCTAAAGTTGGAAGCACATACCTTTCTCTTTTACTTCTTTGTTGAGTTTTCTCAGATCAACGCGTATACGAACTTTTCCTGCCAATTTTGGACCACCATCATCGAGGCACTCTACTCTGTAGGTTCAGTGACCTCTCCGATCTTTTCGCCCTCTATCATTCTCTGTGGTTCTTCCTTTACTTTGGGAAAGAATGGAAATGAAATTTGCCTTATCGTGTTGACACTGTATGGCTTCGCTCTATCTTCCAGCTGTATCTTTACTGGCTTTCAATTGAATATGCCTATGTCTCTAATCATGCTTTGGTTTGTTTTGAACTACCAGGCTTTACGACTTCCTCAGCTCTGATTACTGGGCACATCTCATAAGAGACTTCTCGTCGCAGTAGATTATCATGGTCTCCCTCAATGACGTTTACCGTGGTGTAATATATTTTCCCCTTGTGATTTATGTCGGCAATGAACCACCCTTTACAGCTCAGCTTACGTCCTGGACTGATAAGATTGTTATCAGGTTGTTCCAAAATAGCGCACTTAGGAATGCATTTGTGTGTCTTTCCAAGAGATAACGGTGATGTCGGCTCTGGTATCAATCCTGAAGTTAATTACTTTTCCATCAATCTTCAAATTTGTCTGCCATTCACCGTGTCTTTTACAGGCGCTGGAAACTTCTCCGAGGAAAAAAAATTACTACCCAACTTCACCAAAAATTTCCACAGTAGTGACCTCTTTGACACCTTTACTTGTGCAGACACCTGCAAAGTGTCCCGTTTGTTGCATTTATTACACTGCTTTCCATTGGCTTGGCAATCACCCATTTAATAGTTATGGCTAAACCTAGTGCAGGCACCTCTCGAATTTTCCTTTCTTTTACTTCTGTGGGGTTTTTTAAAAGACCAAAACTTGCCTTTGCCTTTCTGTGCAACTTCATTTAAAGCATGGACCTGTCCTTTGCTGCTACGTTGTAGGTCACTGTTTCAGAATACCTTGCCATGTCTACTGTCATTTGTACCGTTAAGTAGTTTCCGTGACTGTTTTTACCCTGAATGCCAAAGATTATCTGATCTATGATATACTCATTGCTGTCACCGTACTCACATTTGTTGACTATTGTGGTAAAGATCTCTCATGTATGCCTCCACAGTTTCCCCTGAATTCCGTACGCGACGACGGAAACGTGCCCTTTCATGGACAACATTGTTTCTTAGAAAAAAGTTCCCTTCAAATTTCTTCGTAACTTTCTTATAGTCATTCGCATCTGTTTTAGAATCAAATTTGAATCGCGTGAGAATTTTCTCTGCCTCTGCTTCTATATGATAGATTTGAGAATTTACCTGGATTTCTCCGTCTTCTAAATGTTGAGTTTTGTTATGAGCCGGTATCTTGCAAAGCACTGCTTCCATTTTGCCACTCTGTGGGCTTGAAGCTGAAGTTTTCAGGAGACTTGAGACTGTGTCGATTGTGCTGCCATCTTCGTCTTCCTTTTCTCTTGGTGTTCAGTAGTTTACCGCTGCCACCATGTCATGAAATACGACGGGGCAGGGCTCGGTGTCATTTTCAAGACATTAACTACGGAAGCTATATACACAACTAAATTGACTCTTAACAACGTATCGCTGTCTCATGCCGTCTTATGTAAAGTTATCTGATACAGATAGTGATTGGCAATGTAGTCATAGCAAATCCTAATCACTCAAGACAAAGACGACAACCTCCCAAGATAATGCTAAAAGTAAGACTACATTTTGTACCCACACTTCAGTGTGTATTGCAGGTGTAAGGGCTATTTTGTTTAGTGAAGGGCTGTCGCTCTAGGTTTTGTCAATGCCCGGGTATGTAAATTGGATGCTTTTGCCACTCGACCCACATACCCGGGCAAAACCGGAGCTTAACCATTGCAACTAGTGTAAGCTCTGCATGGCAATGTCGCGTGTTTACACGCTACGTCCTCCGCCACCACGCTTGGCTAATTTGCTGAGGAATGTTTTGAATAAGCTTTTTACACCATCGCCGTTATTTTTGAAAGCGTTGCTTTTATTCCATAGAATAACAATTTATGTGTTCATGTATGGCAGAACAAGAGAGAACAAAACATTAAATTGAAAAAAGTACAAATTAGCCATATGTTATAGAAGAAACGTTTGAAGTAATAGTATATTTCAAATATGATATATGACTTGTTTTTAAATCCATGTACACACAAAGGATTTAAACATAACAAACTGAAAAAAGTTTATCAAGTAATCACTGCGGGCCCGAAACGAAGTCTGAATGGGCAGTCTTCCGCGATGTTGCCGCAATCACGCAAAAAACACAAAGTGAAGTGACGTGCTTTGAACTTGTTCGTTATATACTATAATAGTAAAAAAATCAATATATTAGAGCTTCCGACATAGTACGGATTAAGCTTTTTGTATAAAAATAAGAGGGAAAATATTGATGTAGTAAAACAGATAATGACTTTTTATGTTATAAAGGAATTATTGAGAAGAAAATTACGATAATTTAAATTGCCAAACCACATATGATAGAGTGTTCTTAAAAATATTGTGTCGTATTACATACCTTTCAATAAATTACTACCCGATGCATTTGTCTGTGAGGCATATTCACTCATCATTCCAATTGATTTTTCTATAACATCAGCTGTAGTTGTGAAAATTGCAACAGGTTCTGGAAAACACAAGTACAATAAATATCAAATATTTCAATAAATTTACTTCAGTTTCATCGACTATGTATTGAAATAACTAGAACAATCGGAAAACACATATATCACAGCAAAACAGCGACGAATGTAGTGTGAACAAATGACAAAGCAAATGTCGCATCTTTAGGCAGAAAAAATTGTTTTGCTCAATGACATAAGGAATTTAATAATAAATTATGATATGTCACTGTTTTTTATTATATTATTGACTGGACTCGTCCAGGGAGATACGAAACATTTATGATATCCTCTTTGAAAGTGAGAGTAGTGCAGATTTTAATAATTGACCTATATATTGTGAATATATATTATAATTTTTTTGAATATTGTTTAAGGTGGAGCAGCATGTTGTCAACACAGTTTTTTTGAAAGCAATATTTATTTCTCATCAAGGATGACAAGGAACCCCTTCACACTATATATTTTCAAAATAGCGGAGACTCGAAAGTTTAGTTTAGTACAGTTGTTTGCTTGAAATATGAAGTTGGTGTATGTTCGGGGTAAATATCCGAAAATAAAATATGATAAATGATAAAATTAATTTGAGTTAAAATCTTGACTCTATTTTCTGAAATGTAATATTCACTTGAAAGAAGAGTATATATAGAAAACAACGACTATTTTAATTAGCATTATCTATATTTATTAAATGGCATGAAATACAAGACTGCCACTCAAATATGTGTTAAAATCATGAGTAGCAAATTAAAGTGCCCCTTACTCAAAATGTTGGAACTTTATTGCCAGAGAAGTAAGTCGTTTTATATAGCATTTAAATAACATAGTGTAAAAATTTTATAAAATTTGACTCAGCCAGAGTTGATTTAAATTCTTTAGAAATTTTGAAATTTGGAGGAAAAAGCCAGGAAAGTTGGTGATTTCCATACATTTGAATAAATTAATACTTCTTTTTGTTTATCACGCAACTTCCGACTGCTTGACAAGCTCAAAGATTAACCAAACCAATATTTTAATCGCTGGTTAACAGATTAATTGACATTGAATGAACATTTGCAAAAAAGTGGTCCTTAGCAAAATACGCTGTGTTGGGTGCAGCGCATCCTTAATGAGATGTTTAGTGGTGAATATCAAGTGGGTCGTCCAACTACAGTCCATATGTGAAGTTTGCAGCGGGTACTTGTAGATAATGGATGCATAAGGTGTGAAAAAATAGTTGACAAGACCCATCTGCTACTATACAATAGATGTTTATTCTTCCTAACGTTTCGGACGTACACGGACGACCTTCATCAGAGGCTGTACAGACACAGTGGAAAAAAAGGGGAACGAAAATTATATTTTGTTCTATTCGGACAATGAATACGATAACAAATACGTAGATATTTAGGCGTATATTACGCACTGTAGAAATGTTATGGTAGCATGCAAAGTCTATGGTAGAAATGTGACTGCGGTAAAATAACAAACAAAAAATGAAATAGTTGAAAACGGCCATGAAATCGGGTAGGGAAATTGAACAATGCAATGTATTGAACGGTGGATATTGTAAATTCCTATAAGGAACCAGAAATGAACTTACAAGCTTGTGGAACACGTCTGTTCGGTTTGAGCTGTGACAGTGAACAAAGAAAAAGCAAAAGTGGGCTCCCTATGTTTCAGATGAATGATGGGGCCCCTTAGCAGGGGTCAAGTTCTCTACCAATCTTTTTTGTTAATTCCTGGAGGATGAATGGTGCCCAGATTATAGATATATTTTATTTCCATTTGTTTTCTGATTTTTGTTTGTGTTGATGATATTTTGCAGATTCCAAACATAGTGAAATTGTTGACATTATGATCCTCCATATTAAAGTGTTCGCTTACGAGCGTGTCTTTTTTTGTTTTGATGTTATATACATGTTCGTATGTCCGTGTTTTCAGTTTCCTGCCAGTTTCTCCGATGTAAACAAGTTTATCACATTGTGAACAGTTGATGCCGTATATGATATTGCTGGTGTTGCAGGTTATATTGCCGATGATAGGGTGAAGTGAACCAGTTTTATTGTCTTTGACTCTGTCTGTGTTGAGGATGAATTTACACTGGTTGCAGTGGCCACATCTATTGCATGATCCTGGGCTGAGTTTTGCGTCTTTCTGGCTGTTGTTGACTCTGGCTCTGACGAGAATTTTGGAGAGATTGCTAGGTTGTCTGTAAGAAACTATAGGTGGTTTGCAGAAAATGTCTCTTGTGTCTGGAGTTGCCTGAAGTATGTCCCAGTATTTGTTGATTATTGCAGGTATGTTTGGTAGTTTGGGGTTGAAAGTGATTACAAGTGGTATTCTGTCCTCGGTGATTGGTTCGCATGTATTACGTCTGGGTTGTAGCAATTGTGATCTTGATTTGAGTCTAGCGCCCTTTATAGCATTCTTTATGACGTCATGGTTGTACCCGCGATGTGTTAAATGGTTGTGAAGGGATTCGCTTGCTGTATCGTACTTAATGGTGTCACTGCATATGCGTCGGTATCTGAGGGACTGGCTCCATGGTATTGATTTGAAGATGTGTTTTGGATGGCAGGACGTTGACCATAGATATGATGTTTGTCGGTGGGCTTGGTGTAAATTGTGGTCGCTATTTTGCCGTTATCGTTGTAGAAAGAACTTCCCGTTGAATTCGAAGTAGTTCTTGGTGAAGTCCCCAGCATCCATGCAAATGGATCCCACAGAGGCACCACCAACAGCCTTCAGCAAGACACAGTGGTCTTTCTACAACAAGCTACAACGACTACACCAAAAGGTAATTCACCTGAAACACCATGTAAAGTCAATCGACGAATACCTAAAGAAAGATATAACACCAATTGGACTGACAATCAAAATAAACCCAGCCATTAGCTTACGGCGAAAAATCTTTAACACAAAGTGGAGAAATATCCTACATTCAACAGAAAGGTCCTGCATGCAATTAATAAAGCAAGAGAACATTAATATCATTAAAGTGCATCAACGTGACATTGACAAGATAAACTCAACAATGATAAAATCACTATGCAACAGTGATATTACCGCCATAGACCAGAAAATACAGTCAAAGAATATCAAAATCGAAGTACAATGTGAACAAAAACGTATGAAGAAAATGCAATCAGCCGAACACACTTCTAACAGAAGATCCAAAAATAGACACTACAGAAGTGAGAAACGTAAGACCAACCGTAAAAACAAGCGAAGGAGGGAGATAAAACCAGATACCAACACCGTAACAAATTTATCTTCAAATGAACTAACTGATGCTCAGTTAAGCCTTCTGGCCAAGGGACTTACATTCTGTCCCACACCGAACAACATCAATATGAACGAACTCAACTCTGATATCTATGCTTTCAAAAGAAGATGCCGTTTAGCATACGAATTCAATTCTAAGGAGAAAAAGAAAGAACAACAGAAAATCGGGGAAACACCAGCAAAAGAGGGTCCATTCCCAAAAAAGAAATCGGAATACCAACCTGCACCAGGTCAGAGTCAAACGCTGGAATTATTCCTAAGTGCAGTAGAGAAAGACATACTCAACGAATCAAATTGGAAAAGAACCTGGCCGAACCTCACAATGCCGGAACAGAGAGCCCTCAACGACCTTAAAAGCAACACTAACATAGTCATCAAACCTGCCGATAAAGGAGGGGGAGTGGTGGTAATGGACAAATCGGAGTACATCAGAAAATGCGAAGAACAGCTAAACAATGACACCTACTACACACAACTAGAGAGCGATCCTACAGAAAAATACATGACAGAATTAGAACGGGCAATACAACGATGGAAGAGAAAAAAATGGATAAGCCACAGCATAGCCAAAGAACTCATTCCAAAAGAACCAAAACCAGGCCACTTCTACGGACTTCCAAAAATACACAAAGACGGGATACCACTCAGACCGATAATACCACAATGCCAAGCCCTCACAAGCCAGCTCTCCAGATATGTCGACTATCACTTACAACCCATCGTGAAATCTCTACCATCCTACATAAAAGATACAAACCACCACCTAGAAGATCTGCAGAACAACGAAATATCACCTAACACAATCATGGTATCCATGGATGTAGTATCCCTGTACAGTAACATCCCTAACGAATTTGGTATACAGGCAGTCAAGAAACATATGATAGACAGAAACATCACAAACCCACCGCCAGAACTGATAAGCGAGATGCTTACATTTATTCTCAACAGGAACTACTTCGAATTCAACGGAAGTTCTTTCTACAAACAATGGGTACAGCAATGGGGACAATGACGGCACCATCATACGCCAAATCGCAATGGGGCAAATCGAAGACAACATACTGAAACAGGCAGAACACAAACCAGAAAAGTGGAAACGCTTCATCGATGATGTCCGATTTCTCTGGAACCACGGTCTCGACAAACTACTTCTCTTTCACGAATATAGCAACACCATTCATCCCACCATCAAATTTACAATAAATTACAGTACAGAGAAACTGCCATTTCTGGACACAACAATGATCAACGAGAACGGCAAAATAGCGACCACAATTACACCAAGCCCACCGACAAACATTCATATCTATGGTCAACGTCCTGCCATCCAAAACACATCTTCAAATCAATACCATGGAGCCAGTCCCTCAGATACCGACGCATATGCAGTGACACCATTAAGTACGATACAGCAAGCGAATCCCTTCACAACCATTTAACACATCGCGGGTACAACCATGACGTCATAAAGAATGCTATAGAGGGCGCTAGACTCAAATCAAGATCACAATTGCTACAACCCAGACGTAATACATGCGAACCAATCACCGAGGACAGAATACCACTTGTAATCACTTTCAACCCCAAACTACCAAACATACCTGCAATAATCAACAAATACTGGGACATACTTCAGGCAACTCCAGACACAAGAGACATTTTCTGCAAACCACCCATAGTTTCATACAGACAACCTAGCAATCTCTCCAAAATTCTCGTCAGAGCCAGAGTTAACAACAGCCAGAAAGACACAAAACTCAGCTCAGGATCATGCAATAGATGCGGCCACTGCAACCAGTGTAAATTCATCCTCAACACAGACAGAGTCAAAGACAATAAAACTGGTTCACTTCACCCTATCATTGGCAATATAACCTGCAACACCAGCAATATCATATACGGCATCAACTGTTCACAATGTGATAAACTTGTATACATCGGAGAAACTGGCAGGAAACTAAAAACACGGACATACGAACATGTATATAACATCAAAACAAAAAAGACACGCTCGTAAGCGAACACTTTAATATGAAGGATCATAATGTCAACAATTTCACTATGTTTGGAATCTGCAAAATATCATCAACACAAACAAAAATCAGAAAACAAATGGAAATAAAATATATCTATAATCTGGGCACCATTCATCCTCCAGGAATTAACAAAAAAGATTGGTAGAGAACTTTGACCCCTGCTAAGGGGCCCCATCATTCATCTGAAACATAGGGAGCCCACTTTTGCTTTTTCTTTGTTCACTGTCACAGCTCAAACCGAACAGACGTGTTCCACAACTTGTAAGTTCATTTCTGGTTCCTTATCGGAATTTACAATATCCACCGTTCAATACATTGCATTGTTCAATTTCCCTACCCGACTTCATTGCCGTTTTCAACTATTTCATTTTTTGTTTGTTATTTTTACCGCAGTCACATTTCTACCATAGACTTTGCATGCTACCGTAACATTTCTACAGAGCGTAATATACGCTAAATATCTACGTATTGTTATCGTATTCATTGTCCGAATAGAACAAAATATAATTTTCGTTCCCCTTTTTCCACTGTGTCTGTACAGCCTCTGATGAAGGTCGTCCGTGTACGTCCGAAACGTTAGGAAGAATAAACATCTATTGTATAGTAGCAGATGGGTCTTGTCAACTATTTTTCACACCTCATGCGAAGATGTTAGCTGGGATCGAATAACTCCTATTTTTATATTCCTGTAGAGACGAATATGAAGTTGAAATTATAAAACGTATTGAGCGTCGCTTTCAGTAAACCTTGTTTGGAAACATTTTTCTTTTACAGAATGTTTTCTTGAAATAGAGTCAACGAATCACATAGTTACAAATAGAAACGATAGCCCGTTTTTAATTTCCATGACCGATACTATGAACGTGAACATATCTTTAAGATATTGTCATTTGCTCCAAGGCCTGCTAGTTTGAAATACTGATGTCCATATTTGAGTTACAGCAAGCGTTAAAGGATATCCATGTTCACTTACAAGGGGATTAGAAAGTAGGACTATTTGATTTTCGGAAAATATTATATTTCCTTTTCACTGGGAATCTTTGATATAAATTCATTATATTGAACGTATATTTAAGTGTATGGAATACAACATTAGTATTATATGTAACGTATATCCTTGTATACAAAACATATCAATACGTTGACACAAGTAGCGCATTTCTATGCAAAACAAGACTATACGTAACCCAGGACAAAATAAAAAGACTTCCCACTTTAAGAAAAAGGTGTGTTTTTCCCAATTTTCACTTAAAAGGGAAAGGTGGCAGCATTCTATCGCTTGTTTTAGATAATTTATCTCGAAAATTGGAAATTCCTGAACTTGTCGTGAATAACTAAAATTTTGTTTTGCATTTTACAGTACTGTTAATTTTTTAAAACATAAAGTTACAGTTTTCATTCTGATGGAGAAATGTTTATTTCTGATTATGTGCATAAATTTACCTCTTATTATTGGCCTGAAAATGAAAGAGAAATCCGACCAATCAATTTTTACATTTCAGATACCATAAGATAACACTTATTCCCCCTCAAAAAAAGAAAGAAAATAATGATAAGAACATTTGGCCAATGTCCCTGAAGCTACTACAGACCAAAATTTAGTATTTCCTGAATGTATAAATTATCTCACTAAAGTCATCCAATGGACCTGTATACCAAATATTAAAGCTGTCTGACCAGCCGTTTAGAAAAAAAACCAATTGCAAGAACCTTACAGTCGACAGAACTCCGCTGTGTTATGTAGAGAATAACTATTTTTGACACATGTGTTGTGGAGAAGGTGAATATCTTTGATAGTTCATTTCAGGACAGCCTGACCACAAAATGGCAAAATTACCTGCAAGTATACAAAGTTGAGAATTTCATCATAATTTCAATACATTATATTAAGATAATCCCTAGGAATCTGCACACACCAATATCAAAGCCATCAGATGAGTATTTTTTTTTGAGAAACAGATTTTGACCAAAAATAGTAAAAAATGACTCAAAGATAGAAACATTGAAGATTTCATTTCAATATATCCCACTAAGGCAACCCCTTGGAACCTGTATACCAAATATAAAATGTATTAGATAAGCAGTTTTTGAGAAACAAAATTTTGACCAAAAATGGCAAACATTGCGCAAAAAATACAAAATACAAAATTCATCATGATTTAAATAGGTCATATTCAGTTCATCTGTAGGAGCCTGTACACCAAATATCAAAGTTTTCAAGCAAGTATCTTTTTGAGAAATATTTGATTTGACATTATATTACCATGCCCTGCCCGTCGCATTTCGATTGGTCGAGCTGAACCACGTGACTGACCACAAAAACCAGTAATGGCTTGTTTACAGGCCCGTGAATATGAATAATAAGATTAGCAACTCAAAGTATCGTTACTTTACAGTAAAACGTAAATCATGATCAATCACAAAATAAAAAGGAGCACTTGTAGATCAAGTTGAGATAATTTTTTTCTGAAAACATCTCCGCTTTGCCAATTTTTTACAGCGCGCGTGACAGTGCATCGCGTATTGCTCAGTTTTCTGGGCCTAGTTGTCGTTCGCTCCTGAAATTTTCGGAAATTTTGACGGTTTTTCTTTGGGTCGCTGATAATATAATGGAAATAACAGACTCCGCTCTGACCATTAACGTTTATTTGTGAGCGCGGGCTCGAGGGAAGCCAAATTAACGGGCTCGGGCAAGTCTCGCCCGTTAATTTTTGGCTTCCTCTCGCCCTTGCCCAAATATAAACGTTAATGGTCAGCGCGTCGCCCGTTATTTCTATAATAAATGGCAAAATTACAGCCAAAATACTTAATTGTAGAATTCATCATAAATTAAGATTCTCATATTTTTATCTGTCGCTTTGAACCTGTATACCAATATTAAAGCTGTCAGACAAGCGGTTTGATGAATAAATTTATTGACCAAAAATGACAAAAAATTCCTTTCCAATAAATATTTGAATATTTCATCACAATTTGAACAAATCTAAATTGGGTGAGCCTAGAGACCTGTATACCAAATATCAAAGTTGTTTTACCAGCAGTTATGAAGAAAAGGATTTTTTACCAGAAACGCCTCTTTTACACTAATTTGCATATTTTCATAAGTATCAAAAGATAAAAAGAAAGCTTGTCATAATTATATTTTGCATCTACATAACAAATATCAATTCTGTAAGTACTGCGGATATCAAGATATTTAAGTGGTTCGAACATCCTCACAAACCCGCCTACCTACCAACGACCGACCTACGACGACCGACGGACCGACTGGCCTAGCGACCTACCTTCCTACCTACAATCCCACCTACCTACCAACAGACCTACCTACCTAATTACGATGCTAACTCGCCATGTATGCAACCCGAAATTTTGGGGTTAGTTAATATGCTAAGCCGGTCGGAAGGTGTGAATCACGTACACATCGATAATACCAAAATCAAACGACTCGAACAGCATTTGCATGCAAGGCAGTGTGTGGAAACGGCGACTATTTCTCCTGTGAAGTTTGATTGAATATTATTTTCGTCACAGTCCCTCCACGAGGGACTATGGTTTCGTGGTATTTTCGAATTCTGACGCCACTTGGCAATTGCGATGCGACATCGGTACAATAGAACTAAAAGACGCTTCGTTTTACCAACACCTGGCACAAAAGCTGAAAATGGTCGAACGACGTAAGCACGGTCACTCCACAAAAGCGAGTGGAATGACCGTGGCGTACAGACTTCGCTCGACTTCTATAGCTTGTAGTATTGACTGCTACTAAAATTCATATTTTACAAGTATAACTCCTACTTTCTTTCGGCCCGTACTTATGACATAGCGGCAGCTATATGCCTTACCTAGCCCCACCTCACAAGAAAAACAGAGACATTGTCTATATATTTGACTCGAGTGCATTGCATCCTGATGTAGCCTCGCAAGTCACAATCGTATTATCTATATGCTTTGAATCCGGATGAGATTTTCGTCAGAAAAATCGTAATGAAATTTGTACATTTGAGGTTGCTAATTCAGCAAACAACACAGGCGATAATTGTGATTGTCTACAGTGAGTGTCTCACAGTCTTCAAACACTCCCAGCAGAACATCTACATCAAGCAGTGGAGAAAGCATTCAAATACCTCAAGTGTAGGTAAAGCTACATCCGAATCAAAAAAATATAAAAATACAAAATTGAGAGTCCCTTGATGACGCCAATATTTTTTTACTTTATAATGGGGCAGCGGGCCTCGAACGGAATGGTGTCAGTTTAAGTCGTAGATAAAGAGTTTTTGATTCGGACTTTGATTTACTTGAATTTGTGGTGATTCGGACTCAGTATTTGCTGCACCAAAGGGCGTAAAGTGTAAGACGAAAGCGCATAACTCTAATTTGAATATCTGCGGACGGCAGTGGATCACGTGGTCCATGCTGCTTATCTCTCGCCAAATGCCCTTAGCGAAAGGTTAGATCATGTTTTGTCTAAATAATGCATCAAAACATTGCAAAATGTGTTGAAACAACATTAGATGGACATTCATGATTGATTCATGGTACATGGAAAGGTGTCAAAATTATTTCTCTGGTAGTGATTGGAATGCTTTTTACAGAACTGTCTTTTACATTTGTTACGTGCAGGGAAAAACGATCAAAAGGGTGAACTCAGCAGTTAACGTTTAAACAAAATTTATTACGAAAATAAAACTAATTTCTAAGTCAGGGATAGAGTACAAGCTTTAAAAGTGTACAGACTACTTATCTCAGCTGGGACGGCAAAGCTCCAGTCTCAGAGTTGTAACAGTCTATCGGATGAATGAACAGTCCTTTGGCTTGCAGGCTTGAAGTTGCACAAAGTCCACAGTATAAATCCAGCGTTGGCAGTGAAGGTCTTGAAAAGTCTTGAGAATGACTACTGCTTGAGTTTCCAAAGACTTGAAGTAACACACAAGAGACACAATCCCAAATCTGACTGGAAGCTGTGCACGACCCTTTTATACCCATTTGCTTACATAAGGGCATATAAGAACAATCTAGAACTTTTATTGACATGCTAATTGCTGTTCTAAAATTATCTCTCTTACACAGCTAACTAATTTCCAGAACATTTCAAACATGACTAATTGAATTCAAGGTTGTGAGGTCATCAAGGGCAGTGACCTTGAGAATGTTCTAGACTAATTGAACTCAGGTCATGATGAGTGTGGGGGAAAATGACATACGTACATAACACACCCCCTCTTCAAAAGAAATTTTTTCAAAGAAAAAAAAATTCTTTAACAAATGTGATACGAATACGAAGAGACAGTCTGCAACTACGAGATACGAGAACGTGATACGAGATACGAGAGAGACAGTCTGCAATTAAATTGATCTTTGTCTTTGATGTGTCTAATGTCAAGATTAAACTCCTGTAACATTAAACTCCATCTTAGCAATCTCTGATTTTGCCTTTAAATTTCTGCAGAAAAACAAGAGGGTTGTGATCAATATAAACCACAATTGGCTGATTTGAAGAAGTAACATAAACTTCAAAATGCTTGTAAAGCTAATATCAAAGATAAACACTCTTTTTCAATTGTAGAGTAGTTTCTCTGGATTTGTTAAATTTGCGTGAAAAATAGCAAACAGGATGATATATCCCATGACTATCCTCTTGCAATAAATCAGCACCAGCAGCCGTATCACTAGCATCTACACCTAATTTGAATGGCAAAGTGAAATCTGGTGCAGACAACACTGGACACTTTGCAGTATGGCTTTAAGTGTATCAAATGTCTGTTGGCATTGCTCTGACCAAACAAACTTTACTTTTTTAAGTAAGTTAGTCAAAGGCTCAGTAATTGTGGAGAAATTTGGACAGAATTTTCTGTAGTAACCAGCCATACCGAGAAAGCGCATCAGTTGTCGTTTGCAGTTTGGTATTGGAAAATTGAAATGGCACTGATTTTGGCATCAACAGGTTTTACCTCACCCTGTCCTACAGTATGTCCAAGGTAAGTCACCCTCGCCCAACCAAACTCAGATTTGGCAAGGTTGACAGTCAACATTGCTTTGCTCAGTCTCTCAAAGAACTTCCGCATGAGCTTGATGTGTTCCTCCCAGGTGTCACTATACAGGACGACGTCGTCGACGTAAGCTGCACATTCGTCGAGCCCGGATATGACGTCGTTGATCATCCGTTGGAACGTTGCCGGAGAGTTCTTCATTCCGAATGGCATCACCTTGTACTGGTACAATCCGTCTGGTGTAACAAAGGCGGATATTTCACGAGCACGATCTGTCAGAGGGACTTGCCAAAATTCCTTCAGTAGATCAAATTTCGTCACATACTTGGCTTTTCCCACTCGATCGATGCAATCATCAATCCTCGGGATTGGGAAAGTGTCTGTCTTTGTTAAAGTGTTCACTTTCCTGTAGTCCGTGCACATACGATAACTGTGACCTGATTTGGGCACAAGTATGCACGGCGAACTCCAGTTACTTTTACTGGGTTCAATAAAGTCATTGTCCAGCAGGTATTTGAACTTCCCTGGAGATATTTTGCTTTTGTTGGATTCAGTCTGTATGGATGTTGTTTTACAGGCTTACTGTCCCCAACATCAACGTCGTGATAGATGACGTTTGTCCTCGTTGGAACATCTTGAAACAGGTGTTTATATTTGTGGAGCAGTTCTTTCACCTGTTGTTGTTGTTCTGGCTGGAGGTGTGCCAACTTTGTAGACTCCAGCTTCTCCAGGATTTCTGAAGCTTGACCGAGCCCAGCTTTGAGTTTAGAATATTTTCACTCAAGTCAGGTTTAGTACCGCTGTCTTTATAAGAGTTTGAACTGACTGCACTGACAGGCTTTGTTTTAGTAGGATTATCCCTATCCAAATATGGCTTAAGCATATTTATGTGACATAGCTGTTTTTGTTTTCGCCTGTCAGGTGTTTTTATGATGTAATTTAAATCACTCAATTTCTTATCAATTAGATATGGCCCAAAGTAACGAGCATGGAGTGGTTTGCCAGGAACCGGAAGTAGAACAAGAACTTTTTGACCTGGTTCAAACTTCCGTTTTGAGGTGCTTTTATCATATTTGATTTTCATTGACTGCTGAGATGACTCAAGATTTTCTCTGGCTAATTCACATGCTTTAGAGAGTTTTGTACGAAAATCTGACACATATTGCAAAATATTCAGACAATCATCATCGTCTGATAGGAATTTCTCTTTAACGAGCTTAAGTGGGCCACGGACTGTATGTCCAAATACAAGCTCAAATGGGCTAAAACCAAGAGACTCTTGAATTGACTCTCTAACAGCAAAGAGCAAAATATGAATTCCTTCATCCCACTGCTTCTCTGTGTCAAAACAGTAGGTCCTAATCATGTTTTCAAAGTTTGATGAAATCGCTCAAGAGCACCCTGACTTTCTGGATGATAGGCGGATGACCTATACTGTTTAATGCCTAGCTGATCAATTACTTGTTACAAAATCAAGACATAAAGTTGGAGCCTTTATCGGACTGGACACATTAAGGGAGGCCAAAAAGTGAAAAATTTGACTAAAGCTTTCACTATAGTCTTTGTCTTTATGTTTCTCAGTGGTATGGCTTCTGAGAACCGAGTAGATGTACACATTATTGTAAACATATACTCATTTCCTGATCTCGATTTTGGTAGGGATCCAACACAGTCTATTAGAATCCTACTAAATGGTTCTTGAAATGCAGAAATTGGCTGTAAAGGGGACTTTGGAATGGTCGGATTTGGCTTTCCTACAATTTGACATGTGTGACACGTTTTACAGAAATGTGTCTACATCCTGCCTGAGATTAGGCCAATAAAAGTGACTGAGAAGTTTATGATCAGTTTTCCTTACTCCCAAATGACCAGCCCAGGGCGTTTCATTGACCAGGCGCAATATTTCAGCACGATAGGACTTTGGAACCACAATTTGATGTTTTATCGCCCTATCGTCATCAACCAAAACATCTGGAGGTCTCCATTTATGCATGAGAATACCAGATTCTGTTTAATAGGAAACAGAGCTATCTGAAGCGTTACCTTCATCATCTACCCTGTAAAACAAACACATAATATCTGGGTCTCTGTGTTGTTCTGCAATGAAATTTGATGTAGAAAATGTCTGACTTTGGTCAGCAGAAGTTTTACTGGAAGATTCAAATCCACGAGGGATAATGGAATGATCCGTGTCAAACACCTGACTGAGAAAGGTGTCATTTAAGTCAACATCTGTGACATTATTTTTGAGAGTATTTTGATTCTCAGAAGTTTTCTTTGATGTGGCTCCAGTAATAGCACATGAAGGGAAAAGGCCGGCAATTTTTTCCTCTATTGGCTCTGGATTCTGATCTAAAGTAGGATTATCAGTCATGAGTCGATTAGTAATGACCTTGTCCACGGCAAGGTCGTTTCCAAGAAGAAGGTGAATCCCTTCAAAAGGTACAAAAGGCCAAATACCTAAAGTCAAAGGTCTAGAAACAAAGTCTGAAGACAAATATACATTATGGAGAGGAACAGGAATGTAGTCATTGCAATCTACCCCTTAATAAGAACTTTAGAACCTGAAAATGACTTTT
Organism: Ptychodera flava; assembly: GCF_041260155.1. NCBI lineage: Eukaryota > Metazoa > Hemichordata > Enteropneusta > Ptychoderidae > Ptychodera > Ptychodera flava. The sequence continues at coordinate 52,641,129 of NC_091929.1, read as the reverse complement.
CAGAAAACGGCAGGGTATCTGCCAACAAAGAGACTGGGAAGCCCCGGTATCTCTTAAAATTTTTGACAAGGGTAGCGGAAGAAAAATCACTAGAAAGTGATATAAAACCATCATGAATAAATGGTTCGAAAATACCCATAATGCTATCTTGAGAAGAATTGACCTCGACCTCATTAATCTGGGATAGAGGGGTTTAACCTCAGAAAATGTGTTACATACATTATTAGACTCTAATTGAGTTGATGAAGAAATAAAGCCGGTGAGCTTAGATCAACTTTGACCACTTTGACCTTCACGTTTTCTTTTAAATTTGAAACAATCTGACACTAAATGACCGTCTTTCTTGCAATAATTACAAAAAATTGTACCAAACTGTTTGTCAGAAGGAGATTGAGACTTGGGATCTGATGATGTGGGAGTGATACTGAACTCTGTGAACTGCTGTCATTTGGTTTTCTACTCTCCTTAGAGAAATTTTTGGATGAAAAGGAGGAGTTAAATTTACCTGCATTGTTTCTGTATGAAAAGGACTGAGATGGTTTGCTGAGAAATGAAGATTTGTGGGTCAATGAATAATCATCGGCCAAACGTGCAGCAACCTCCAATGTATCTGCCTTTTGTTCATTGATAAACGTCTTGATGTCACTCCGAATGCACCTTTAAATTCCTCAATCAAAACAAGTTGTCGTAATTTGTCATAATTCTGACTGACCTTTTCCGTAGAACACCAACGATCAAAAAGTTGTTCTTTTTTTCGAGCAAATTCAACATAAGTTTGATCCTTCGCCTTCTCACAATCCCTAAATTGCTGACGGTAAGCTTCAGGCACCAACTCATAGCCCTTGAGAATTAATTTCTTCACAGAATCATGATTTGAAGCCTGCTCTACTGGCAACTGAATGTAAATTTCTCTGGCTTTACCCACCAAAGCACTCTGCAAAAACATAGACCAGGACTCCTTAGGCCAATACAGACTCTGAGCAATTTTCTCAAAATGAAGGAAATATTTATCAACATCCTTTTCTTGGAAAGGGGGAACTAACCTGAAATACTTAGTGATGTCAAAACCGTCTGAAGGAAGAATTTTCCTGACTTTCCAAGCTCTAAACGTCTCACTTCTAACTGCAGTCGGTGTTCTGCTAATTCTCTTTCTTTTTATTTTTCCTCTCTTTCTTTCTCTCTTTGTCTTTCTTCTTTGCAATTCTTTTTCCCTCTGTATTTCTTCCATTGCTAATCTTTCCTGCCTATCTTTCTCTCTGTGTCTTTCTTCCATTTGTAACTTTTTACGTGCCAAATCTGCCTGTATTTCTAATTCTAATTTTCTGAGTAAAAAGGAAGACTAAGGTTCATAATCTTTTAAGGCAGACTCCTCAAAATGGCCCGAATTAACTAAATGTTTTGCAATCTTGAACTGTATTTCTCGCTTGCGCATAGATCTTTTAACTTCTACTTTAAGGAAATCGGCCAGTGCGATGAGGTTGTCTTTTTGAGGGAATCAAATGCGTCCTGATCAAGGTCATCCATAAATTCGTCTGGCTTGAATTCCGCCATGATTGGATTTCGCTGAGTTCACAGTATACAGTAGTTTTGAAAAGGCAGGCAAAATGTTGTCAAACGGCTCAAATATTCGTCTCCCGGATGAGCCCCCAATTTTGTTACGTGCAGAGAAAACGAACAAAAGGGTGAACTCAGCAGTTAACGTTTAAACAAAATTTATTACGAAAATAAAACTAATTGCTAAGTCAGGGATAGAGTACAAGCTTTAAAAGTGTACAGACTACTTATCTCAGCTGGGACGGCAAAGCTCCAGTCTCAGAGTTGTAACAGTCTGTCGGATGAATGAACAGTCCTTTGGCTTGCAGACTTGAAGTTGCACAAAGTCCACAGTATAAATCCAGCGTTGGCAGTGAAGGTCTTGAAAAGTCTTGAGAATGACTACTGCTAGAGTTTCCAAAGACTTGAAGTAACACACAAGAGACACAATCCCAAAAGTCTGACTGGAAGCTGTGCACGTCCCTTTTTATACACATGTGCTTACATAAGGGCATATAAGAACAATCTAGAACTTTTAATGACATGCTAATTACTGTTCTAAAATTATCTCTCTTACACAGCTAACTAAATTTCCAGAACATTTCAAACATGATTAATTGAATGCAAGGATGTGTGGTCATTAAGGACAGTGACCTTGTGAATGTTCTAGATTATTGCAGGTCATGATGAGTGTGGGGAAAATGACCTACATAACAGTTGTTAGCCTTTTCTATTCAAATTAGATAAACATGTTTATGCCAGCATAAGCCGCATAATCGCTAGAGGCCAAAACTGCGCTTCTTTTTTGAATATAGCTTACAATCTGCAATTTACCGGTGGTACACATTATTTTTGAAAAGTCTCCCTAAGCTAAAAACACAGTGAGAGTGACAGTCACTGAAGGAAGACAATTTTCCCGAAACAAGAATACTCCCACAGTGAATTGTCATTGAAAGGCAACCAACGCCAATATTGTAATCCCCATCCTATGTTACTGCAGACATGCCTTCAAAATAACTCAGCTGAAACAGTTGTGTGATCATCGCGCTTTTGTAAAAGGGATATATGTTACTTTAAAATTATATAATTTCATGGCCAAAACAGTAACCATGAAGTTTGAATTTCCATTTCCACATTAATGTTGGTATTTTAGTCCTGTCGGTGTAGCATAGCCTCCGTCGATTTTAAATTTCTCTGAACTAACGCGGCGAACAATGATTGTTTCTTCCCCCCCCCTTTTTCTCTTCGTCTCTTTGTCCTTCTACATGTATCTTCTCTGTCTCTATCTTCATACACAGTCGCTGTATAATACGTCTATGCTGTAACACAGAGAATCCATCTATCCACCCACACGGTCTGTCCAGTTATTTGTCTTTCTGGGTTGTTTATTTATTACTGGTCGATAGGTTTTATAGCTTGTTCCTTTGTGAAAAAAAACACTCCGAAAAGCAATCACTGGAAGAAACTGGAATGCGAAATGAATGGCCCCGTCAACTTCCGGTTCGTCTAATCTTGAGACAAAGGTTATCTCGCTTGAGTGAAACACTGCCGTTATGAAGATACACAACGTTTTATTCAGATTAGAAGCATTCATGACCCACTGGATTTAATCTCCGCTCCTGCTAAACAACAGTATCTCATTGGCGTGTACATATGGTAAAAATAATCGATCTTTTTTCTAAGTTTCTTGCAAGAAGTTCAGCATTTTCATAAACTTTGATCATGACACACTACAAAAATATCAAGAGATCATTCGGAAAACGGGCGATGATTAGATCAGGTGATCATAGCCAGGCAGTTCCAGAAAGTTATCTGATTACATCCACTTTCATGTAATCCCACGGACATTTGAAAAATTGATATACTCTGCTTAGTAGTAGTTTTCAGGGCAAGGATATGGTGAACAGTAGGACGTTCGTGCGATTCATTGCTTGACACTCCACGCATGTTGAAAAAATCTCTCTTGGCGTAACCGACGCTGAAGTCAAAACTTTGAAAAAACAGTACCCATTGACCATTTATACCAGACAGATGTTTAAGTTTTTTAAAAGCATTGGGTATGCAGGATCAAAATGTCAAAAAATAAAATCTTCCGGAGATGTTACTTTACTACATTGCAAGTTATTAATGCTATGCTTGGACAAAGACCCTCGAGGGTCTATGGCTCGAAAAAGTGCTTTAGCATTCACAGCAGAACAAGGTCGGTTGACTCTCTTTAGCAACAGTAAAATGCGCACATGTACACGTCACTGATATGAAAACTTGCTTTTACTGTTTTACGGCAGGGAAGTGTGCCTTCACGATAAGTGCTGGTATAATGTGATTTCAAAAAAACGGAAAAGGTCCATGAAAATTTTCCGAGTAAAGTTTCTCCTGTAGTACTGTTTGACACGGACCATCGCTGGTGCAGTCAGTAAAAAACAAAGTCGTAGTCTTACACCATGGAGCTAGAAACGGATCTGGCTCCATGCTCTGATGCTTACACATATACGTTGTACCACTGTATAAGCCGCTGATGATCTATACTCTAGGTACATATGGTCAAGTGCCAATGTACTCTTGCATTGCACGGCCGAAAGCGGTATTGATTTATCACTGTGACAGTCCCTCCTCCAAGCAAGAGACGTCCTTTTCTAGCTCCATTGGTCAACCCATGGACGTAAGGGTCAGCCATAGTGTGTATCGTGTTGATGGATTGAGGGTGAACATATCATGGTCCACATTGCCATAATGCTGGCCAGAAATATTATCGTCAATGATCCCCTCATTACCTAATACTGTGAGCAAACTAACTTCCTTTACACTTCGCCGCGAAATGCACACAGTTGGCGATTTTCGCATCTAATTAACTGGCGTTAATAGATGTACATGTTAGCATCGGCAGAGATGTAATGATACAGACTGACATAAATACATACATACCGGCATATATACATACTTACATACATACATAAATACAAACATACACACACATACATACATACATACATACATACATACATACATACATACATACATACATAGATACATACATACATACATACATACATACATACATACATACATACATACATACATACATACTGGCGACGGACGACGAACGGATACCCATCTCAATAGATTCTATAGACTATAATGTCTGTAGTAGCTAATAAGTCAGTATATACGTTTTTGGAAAGACAATTTACATGCAACTGCTTTTGAAGGTTTTAAGGAAAAGAATCCTCTCATTCTCTTGATGCAATTATTCTGTTTTAGTTTGGTATATTTTATATGAAATTGATATATCAACATCCCCTTATTTGGCCATAGTTCAAATTCAAAGTCATGAGTCACCATCAACTTCCGTCCTTCAATGTTTACCCTTTGTATTACGCACTGCGCACATGCAACCATTCCAAGCGTGCTTTTGGGCACTTTACGTTAGACCCTCAGGGAGTGGACATGTCTCTGAAAGCGACCGGCTATAGTTCTCCCCAAGATTGCTTGTAAAGACCATTTTGATGGAACAGCTTTGAACCTGTTGATGCGATAGTCTTATACAAACTCGTCACAAAATCGGTAAGCCATTCAGTTGATTCTTTTGTGACTTTAAAGCCACACTTTTCAATCCCAGGTTCTCGCATTTGTGGAGTTCTCCTCCCCGTCAAACACTTGGCCAGTACGATGTTTGATTTCTATAACATCAGAAACTGATCTCAACCTTTTGTCACATTTTGCTAATCCTGCAAACAGAGTTTATGCGAGGTTTTGATTGACGGTCGGTTCAAATCGCCAACAGTCATTGATTCCCCACCACAAACGCTTGAATTTCCTAAAAAATTGTCTTCCAGTCGCGTTAGACTTTGAATATAACCACAGAGCTCGATCGGCAGCAACTTCGCGCTGACCGCTTGGCAGTCTGTCTGTGTTTTTGCGGCCGGGGAAAACTAAAAAGTTGCATTTTCCGGAGCGTGTGCCTGCGTGTTGCCTGTTTGGTGTCCACTTATACAGTGAACGCCGCCATAACTTGGCGTTCTTTTAAAGGGAGGCTCCGCCTTTAAGACAGACATTCTTAAAGAACCATTGAATAGCCTTATTGTATTGTGTGACTCTAAGAGCACGTGTGCCTAACAAAAGGCCAAGGACTCATTGAAGTATGCGAACAATGAACATTATAATGGACACATTCAACGGACTCTGATCACGTTATAGTACAAGTTTTTTTAGATCTTTTTAGTTAAAGTAGTTTAGTGATTGTATTCTTATGCAACTTTGAGTTAGTGATTGTTTTAAAGCAGCTATTGTTCACTCGTTAAGTCAAGGCTGCTTTTATGCAAATGAGATTTTGTCAACGAAAGTAAACGTTCAGTCACCGTTAGAGGGCGTTTACTGAGGTGGGTCACGTGACCACCCCACCTATTATGACCTTTGACCCCTGAGTCATCTTAGAGGGAGTATTACTTCCTGTTAGTTACTTCCTGTTTCCAATTTCCTGTGTCATAGAGTGTATTTACTTCCTGTGTTATAGAGAGTATTTACTTCCTGTGTCATAGTGTGAGAGGAGCTTAGTTCTCACTTCCTGTATCCTTTTGTTTGATTTGTTTTCAGTTAATCGTTCCCAAACGTTCTCAACGTTTGTAGTACAACATTCTACTCAGAGAATCCATTGTTTTCAGTATGGAAGACATGCTTATATTCGATTAAACCACGTGAAACTTCTATTGGACATTTGCTTCGTCTTATTTAAGAGGGAACGCATTACGGAATATCAGCTGTAGACGACTATTGCAAAGTAGTTGCAGACAAATAATTTTGAGTCTTAAGGAATTTGTTTGCACGCTACAAGAACTGTCCGGCCAAGCAGCTGATTATGTATTCAACATTAGCATACAAATAATCAGCATAGCTTTTGACGTATGAATTTTAAGTGAGGGCGTCTTGACCAATGGGAGGAAAACTCCGCGAAGATGCTAATTGGTATTTGATGACAATAATTGGTGCTTGATTACCGTCTGATCGCATATCCATTACATTTGTTTCTTTAAAAAAAAACTGTCTAACTCTTAAAAAAAAACACGCCAGATTGCACTGCTTCTTGTCCCTTGTCACGCGCGTCTCCCTATTATACTGAACATGCTTTCTACACGTAAGTTGCTTCTTTACATACTACATTATCGTTTCTTTTGGGAATTGGCTATTCGCACCGCAGCCGAGCAGATAAGGAATCTAAATTTCTTATTCCCACCGCAGGGCTTATACCCAATCAGATAGCGGTTTACATATACAACCAATAAAATTGTAGCTTTCACACATACAACGATATTTGGTTAATATTAATAGCTCTGTTAACCTTTATTAGCAAATTAAAGTCAAAGTGGCGCGGTGAGTAGGCGGGACGCGTCAGAAGTGGCCGTGATTGCATGTTATCTGGTGCCACGTTCGCTTCCGCGGATAGGATTTTTTTCTCCCTGCCCACTCTGTTTGTTCCTCTCTCGTTCTCTCTCTCTCTTTTTCTTTTTTCCTTCCGTCTTCCCTTCTTTCCTTCTTCGTTAAGGCCCAGGCCCAATTTCTCACCCCACGGGCCGGCGCTACTTAGCCGACACGACAGAATAACTTCAAGTGCAATAAGCTGGCGCACGGCCCACGGGCTTACAAAATAATATTGCAGCTGCTCAATCCCTGTGCTAATGCCTTCAAACTTCACATCGCCTACACCTCAACTTTCCCTAAGGGTTTAGTCTGGACATCGTGAAAACAAAAGTAATAGAAAAAATGTATCCGTCTCTACTGCAGAGACGATGTCAACTGTACCACTGTGACATGTGATGCGATGCTGGCCCAGCGACGCTAACAAAATAATTTTGGTCCCGGTTACTCGAGATCATGGACTGGACCGTATTGAGCCTGCCTTCAGACCATTTTCACAATAAAATAGAATATTTAAATGTTATCTCGGATACACGACGTAAACAATGGTACAAATGCGCGTCCTATTACTTCCTTATCCGCACCGCTGCGGTTCGGATAAGAAATTAAGATTTCTTATTCGCACCGCAAATTTAAATTCCTTATCCGCACCGCTGCGGTGCGAATAACACCTCTCTTTATTTTTTAATTGACTTTATAACCACAGTCCAAAATCCAGTCAGATAACTAGGTGAACTGGTTTCGAAATGTTCGGGCCGCACTTTTCCCGAACGAAGTCGTTCCGGCCCCAAAAATGAAGTCGTTTGCGGCCCCGAGAGTCACTCATTCGCGCCCTAAGACCAAAGGGTAGTTATGTAGAATTAGAACATTTACTGTCACAAGTCATAATTACTGGCAAAACATGTCCCTATCGCTCACTCTACCTGTGTTGTCCCTTGTGGGTCCGACTATCAATTTATTGTTTCTATCCCTCTCTCTACATACAGATACATTTTGTATCTTAGGGAGGGCCTAGAGCCAGGGAATGATCTCGGTGTCAAAATTATTTCTTTTGAGGGCCGGAACGACGACGTTGCTCTTGGGACCGGAATGGTTTGGCTTGGTGAAAAAGTGGGGCCTGAAGGGTTTGGGGCCGGATCGTCAACTACCCTGCAACAATTAAGTGATCAATGACCCATGCCTCTATGGTTGTCACGGTATGGTGACATGGCAAGGAAGTAGTCCAGCGCCCGAGTTCGCACAAACGGCGTCAGTCTTGCAAAAGTCAGTAGCAATGCATGGGTGTCAAACAATGGTTTTGATATGGTTTGATTTGTTAGGCATTTGCCATGCCATTAGTAATATGATTTGTGTGACTGGTTACCCCGCTTGACATATTGAAGAATATTGGCCATTGGTACCCTGGATGAAACGCACCATGGTACAAGACCGCGTGTGAAAAAAGACAAATACGCGTCGCACTTGAACCAAATTCATCGGTTAACAGTCTGTTTTCTTTCTATCTGGCATGTTATGGTTGTTTCTTTTTCTGTGGTTTGACGATTTTCTAACCATGTATCCTACAAAAATACGCAATTTCTTAAAGTAGAAGACATTGGCCGAGAACTGCCATGACGAACGTAGTGCGTCTGCTGGCTATTTAAAGTCTAAGATATCAATCTCGCGGAAATCGTTCATTACATGCCCCAGCCTTCAAACACGATCGAATGCGTAATTAAGCGTACTTGGAACTTTGCGAATAGCCAAGAAAGAAGTGAAGATCGACAAAGCAATATACCTTAAACTGTTTTCGTCTTGTTAACAACCTTTCAGAAACATAGTGTATCAGTGGCTCTTGCGTTTGATTTGATGTTTAATGCAGTAAATGTATGAATCCGTTTTGAGATCATGGTTGATGTAAAGTAAGAAAAGTGTCGTGATTAAGCAACAACAAAGAAATTTATTGTCGTTATAAATGTGTATGGTCGTTATAAATGCGTATTTGTGTTTACGAGTATGTTTGTAATCAACTCCTTCAACTCAATCTTTGAACTCCGGCTCATCACGGCCTATCAAGGTGTTAATCATTTAATGGTCAGATTTGAAACTGTCAATAGCTCTCCTGGTGAGAAGTGAAAAACGAACATTCCGCAGTCTTTTGTTTCCTGTGATGATTGACAGCTGCGCGCTCCGTTTATGTGCATTCAGATTAACCCACTTCTGCATTGCATATGCATGTATGCATATGAAATGAGTTTTCAACCCGTCGTTTTTACGGGTCGAAGCAGTTCTCGACCGGACAGTTCTTCACGGCACTACTCAGCATGATGATATAATGCAAAGAGCCCAATAGTGACTGTACGCGATAATAAAATTATAAGTCCCTAAACTTGTTATAACAATAATAATTAATATAAGTTTTATGTAGAAATAGAAACGCGAATAATAATAGGTTCAATTTCGGTGAAAATTTCAACATAAGGTATTTTGGGTCGAAAAACCAAATATGATAACTATTTCACTGCCTCATGTTTCAATGGTAACCATTTTAGGGGTTGAAAATATCAGTTTTTCTAATATCCCAAGAAAAGTTACTTTAATTGATATGCAAAATATCTGGTTGGGGATTTCGGGTCAGAGAACACAAAAACCAAACTTATTTTAATCTTTCGAGTTGCCATGGTAAGTATTTTTGGATTGAAAATGTTACTTTTTCTCTAACTATTGATTGATGTAAAACATTGGTAATAAGGGATTTTCTGGTTAGCACACAAAAAATCACATTCATTTGAGACGTTTCCATGGTGACCATTCAGGAGTAAAATTACCAGTATTTCAAAGATTCCACCTAAAATCCAGTAATCAACAGAATATGTTATATCAAAGGCATATTTTGGGTTAGAAAGACCAAATATCCAGTGTAAAAATCCAGTAATCAATAGAAATATTATACGAAAAGATTATTTAGGGTTAGAAAGACAAAATATGATATCCGTTTTTACTGTCCTGTGTTTCCAAAGTAACCTATTTTCATTTTAAAATTTCAATTATTTTTCAAATTCCGTTAAAAGTAATTCCATTTACTATCCAAAAACTCTCCTAAGTGTATTTATCACAGCATGAACTTCATGATCATTTTGTTTCATGTTGCTATGGTAACCATTTTGGTAACCACAGTTATTATATTTAAAACCACAGACCC